>NW_010287078.1:26898-58551 GCF_000700745.2 Antrostomus carolinensis
AGGGGTTGGAATCAGGTCCCTTGTATATCACTGCATTGGCTTTTTGGGACGTGAAGTTATTGCAATTAAGATACTGGCCGGATGTGTGGGCTAAAGAACCCGACTGATATCACAGGCATTTATTGATAATGCAACTTCTGAGGAAGAAATCTGGGGAATTGTTGTTCTTCATGCTTTCCTCTGCAAGCAAGCAAACCTTATGGATTTATCAGAAACACACAATGCTTTATCTAGCTTAAGAGAAAAAGAATAGTGTTTATTTTACTGCGGAGGAATGTTCTCTTTCAATTTTGAGAGCCAGTTGCCTGAGCTGGCACTGTGTACTATTTGGCCTCCAATAAACACATTGCTCTGGTTTAATTCAGTGCTATCTTTAGCCTGATTATTATTTACTATTTGTGTTGTGATAATGTTTCCAAGCTGCAGTCAAGGAGAAGGGATTCACTGTGTTAGGTACTGTACAAACATACAATGGAAAGATAACTCTTGCCTTGAACCATGCAACTAAGCAGGTCCTCAACTGAGTGCTGGCATATGAGAAGGAAAACATCAGCTGGAGCTCAGGGTTGGCTTCCATTCTGCACCTGTGCAATCTCAAGCAAGTGTCTTTCCCACCATCTCATTTAATTTGTGGATCACTGTACTGAAAACCCAGCCGAAAGGCAGCAAAACATGGTGGGAAGAACTTCCTGTCTCCTAATTCTGTCTTCTTATGGCACCTGGTATTTAAGCAGATCATCTGCATCTACTTTTTCCACTGCCAGTGGACACACAGGAAGAAAATGCTGGAAAACCTGAAAAATCAAAGCAGTCACCCACCTGACAGTCACTCTGAAAAGCATTAAGACAGCCTTTTGTGAAGAGAAAAATCCTTTCCCAGAAATCTTACCAGAATCTTGAGAACATTTTGTTTGGCAACAGACACAGAGTAGCCTTCTGCTCTGACAATATTTTGGGCCCTTTCTTACCGCTCGAGGACAACATCCAAAGGCCATTATGAAGGGTAGTGTTTGGTTTCGTCTCACCATTTACCACTTTGAGGCCTGAGGTCTCAGTGGTCTTGCAGGATGGAGCTTTTTACCACAAGAGGTTTGGCTGGGTCAGTGTCCACCTGTCTAGGTCTGGCAGCAGGGACCCAAATGTTTTCTCCAAGACATTGACTGCAAGACCACCTTTAAGAAATGGACTTGGAGAGAGGCCAGAGTGCTGGTAAAAGTGTTTTATTCTGTGCCACAGGCTGAGTCATGGCTCCATAAAGCCATTTTCACTTTCCAGTGCATGAACTTAAATTCCAGGAGCCTGAAATAAGTGAACACCCATGCTCGATGTGGGTTTCAGGCAACCCAGGGGAGGTTGAGGGAGAAATAGGAAGACAGCATACTAATTCTGTTCCAGCATTGGACTAATTTTCCTGATTTTATGTTAAATATGTCTCTTCCTCTCTGTTTCAGCAATATTTTAATTCTGTCTAGGTTTTATATTCTCCAAGTGGAGATTTATAGAGCCATTTTATCTGCGCTGCAAGGACTAGTATTAGACGGTGCTGCTGAGGAAAATGGAGCAAAATAACAAACAAGGGGGAGTGCAGTTCCGTGGCCTCTTCATGTGGAACTTGGACTCTTCCATCAAACTGCAGCAGCACCTTGCTTTTCTTGAATTATTCTTCTGCCTTATGCTAAAACCTACCACTGCAAATATCCATGCAAATAACGTTGTGGGAAAAAAAAGGCTAATAGGAGCTGGTACCTTTGATAACAAACTAATAAAAGGTCTGTAATGGGGCACATAAAGTCTGTCTTTACAAAGTCTGTGGGCACAGTATATATGACTACTACATGCAACATTCAAGAAAGAAGCTATAAAAGCATTGTTGTTCACACAAGTACACCAAGATGTCACCAATGCTGGAAGAGTTGGTAGCAAACCAGCAATTAATGTTTGCCTTCTTTCATTTACATTACTATCACTTAAGAACAACATATGTACAGTAGACAGGATAGTTCTACAGTTTGTTCATCTAGGTCCTTACCAAGTCTATTCAAGACTCTGTTTGTGTTTTCTTGAAGCCATGCTGATCTCCCAGCTCCTATATGCTTCTTCAGTTGTTCCCTAATGGCTTTGTTGCTGTGGATTGCAAGCTCTCCTGGGAAAATGGGTGTAGAATGGAGAGGTCTTTTTTGTACTCCTGAAGTTGATAGCATGTTTTTAGCAGTACTCTAATCTCACTATTTATATAATCATTAAAATAATTGCCTCTTAATAGGACTTTCATAAGTAGCTTATGGCGCACCGCCCTTATTGTAGAAAAGTACGTCCTTGCAGATAAGAAATGCCAATTAAATCCAAGCTTTGCAGAGCACAGATAACATACAGTTTCATATGCAAATTCAAAAAAATTTAGTACTTCTCTGTGTTTTGTTGTTGGGTGTTTTTTTAATTATTAAACACAGCCATAAGTAGTAAAGGAAAAATAATGTGCAGGAACTGAATCAGCATACTTTATAAGACACAGCAAATAGCATCATAATGACTCTGTTATCTTATCATAGCGGTGCATAGCTTTGTATGCAAATGTTACCTCAGATACAGTCAGCTATCTACAATAACAAGCATTTATGGTAGGAAATATAAGAATCATTTTATATTCTTTCATTATTGTAATTGGCTTTAAAAATAGTATCAAAAATTTACACAAACCTGTGTCTAAGCTAGCAGAAACCTCCTTCCACTAGCTTTTACTTGCTGCTTGTATATTGGATATCGTGCAAGACTTGTTAATATACAATAAGGGACACAAGCTGAACAGAGATGGAGGCACAATTACACACTCCCTCGTGCCAGTGTCATGGGCCATTAGTAAGAGGGCAAGGGGGAACTGATGCCATATTCCATAGTCAGATAATTTTACAACAATTTGATTTCTGTGCCAGCCAAGACAACACCTTCTGAACATTGCCATGGTCTCAGGCACTCTGAGGTCTCTGAAGACACAGGAGAATAGAACTGGCAATGATTTTATCATGCTGTTGTATCAATGAGAGGTTTCACGTGGAGGTGCTGCGAACAGGAACCTGAGTAAAGCCCATTTATAGCTATCCAAAGCAGACTCGTGACCTGCTCTTTGAGGGCTTTTCTCTTCACTTCAGAATTTTACATGGGGGGTAGTTAGAATAGAAAGCCCAATAAATACCCTCGGAAAAGAACAAAACTAAGCGAGGAAGTAATTGATTTCAGCAAAGTTATAGATACAAAAATCCTTAAAAGACTTTTTCACAGCCTTTACACTCTAAAAGAAGTAGTATTTGCTTTTAATGCAATTTGAAAAAAAAGCCCACAGTTGAACAGTTTATGTGGTAGCAGCATAAATCTGGGGCAGAAGATGGGCCCTATGTTTCTAATGGCCATAAACAATTAAAATCATAGAATGATTTGAGTTGGAAGGGACCTTAAAGATCATCCAGTTCCAACCCCCCTGCCATCAGCAGGGACACCTTCCACTAGACCAGGTTGCTCAAAGCCTCATCCAACCTGGCCTTGAACACTTCCAGGGAGGAGCAGTCACAGCTTCCTTGGGCAACCTGTTCCAGTGTCTGACCACCCTCACAGTGAAGAACTTCTTCCTAATACCTAATTTAAACCTCCTCTCTTTCAGTTTAAACTCATTTTCCCTTGTTCTGTCATTAACTGCCCTTATGAAAAGTCCTTCCCCAGCTTTCTTGTAGGCCCCCTTCCTCTCATCACAATTCCATTCAAAAAATTTACTTCTCTAAAATCCTTCATTTAACAGAACTTTTGTATGAGATGGGCTGCTTTTTCCCCTTCTGAATTCCTGGCACAATATAAATCAAACAAATTCAAGATAGCAAAGCCGGGAAAATCATTATTATAATCGCAAAACCAGCAAAAAGGTCAACAAGAAGGAGAACAACAATAGGATTCTGGTAACCGTTCGGGAAGAAACTATTCTTGCTGCAGTCAAACTCACTGTTTTCATAACAACAAATTAAATACCAAGGTAATTCCCCAGAGCCATCAGCAGCCTGGCTGTGTCACAGCGGTAGAAGCCACTCCAGCACAATGAGCAGCATCATTAGGAAAACCTCCCAGCTGTTGAGCCACCACACAGCTCAGCGGTGTTTGAAGTGAAGCTGGAGTCAAGCCTACCTTTTCAAAGCAGTGCATTGTTATTCTGCTTTTCCTCCCATTCCTGTCCATTTCCCCATCTTCCTCTTACTTTCCCCTGTTAGGCAGACATATTTTAACTCCATTCATAATATGAGTATTGTTGTACCGGTGCAGAGGCAGCTGGACCACTGGCTTCACTAGTCAGGTATGAGGGACTCACAGCTGCACCCCCCTTTTCAATATTTTATTTGCCTATTGGTGCCTGATATGTACCCTGGAAGTCTATAATTGATCAGGTGTAAGCTGTTTGTCTTACAGCAGGTCAGAGAGATGGGTGCTCTGCAAATACCTGTTCAGAAAGAGAGTGGTTGTATTTGCTTTGCCTGTTCAGCTCTGAAGAATGAAACATTAAGACCATGGCTTTTGCTGTGGTCTGGCCTCTCTGAGGCTCCTTTTACTCATCTATAAAACTTCATGTTCTGTTGTCCTTGTTTTGCTAGGATAGAGTTAATTTTCTTCTTACTAGTTAGAATAGCTGTGTTTTAGGATGGGATTTGTTATGAGAAGAATGTTGATAAAGTACTAATGCTGGAGCCTAAGGTTGGTTGTATTTGGCTGGTTCACAGCTGCATTAGGACCAGAAGGGAGAAGCATAGTAAATAGCAAAACCCAAATTTGGTATTTGCATGTGCCAGGGAGATATTCCATATCATATCATGTCATGTTCAGTATATTAACCAGGGTTGACCAGAAATCGGGGATCATTTGGGCTTGCTCTTCTGGGATTGCAGTTTCTGCTCTGGGATCACTGGCTGGGACAGGCATTGGTCAGCAGGTGGTGAGCAACTGCACTGTGCATCACTCAATTGTATATTCTGTTATTACTGTTATCATCATTATTATTTTATTTCAATTAATAAATTGTTTTTATCTCAACCCATGAGTCTTCTTGCTCTTTTCCTTCCAATTCTCTCCCCTACTCCCTGGCAGTGTGGGGAGAGAGAGAGTGACTGTGTTTGGCTGCAAACCAAAAGGGTGAAACCACCACATCTATATATCAAAGTGTTTCAATGAGAGGTGGCAAGTACCAAAGCAACTTTCTTCAATATTTTGCTTTGGAAAGCTTAGATTTTTCCTGACTAGTGTGCAAAAATGAGTATATTTTATCACTTTCTGGATGACTAGGTGTGTCTACATTACTGTGTCAATCCTTCTCTAAGCAACAGGCAGTAACAACTGGTAAATGGTCAGAGTGCAACAAAGAAATCATTATTACAAAAAATTCCCCCCTAAAACCCCAAACAATTAAATTCCAGCTAAAGAACATGCTACAGCAATACAATTGTTGGGGTAGCTGGTCCCTGCCAATCAGCATTCTTATGCAATTAACAGCTATAGAGGTTTCACTGAGTAATAAATACCCAAGTAAGAACAATAGGCTATTTTATAATCCAAACCTATTCACTGTGCAGCCTGAGGCTTGTTCATAAGGTCTAAAATATGTATGTTCATTGTGTTGTTTCATGGCATTTTCAGTTAAATACCCACTCCTATACCACACAGACCAGGCCCAATATCTCCAGTACTTTAACTGAGATACCTGGCTGATGTAACTTCATGATTTCACAAAAGTCACAGCGATGTAGGATGAGTGCAGTCAAGTGAAGACTCAGAGAGGTGGTAGGAGGGAAGTTCTCTCTGCTCCTTCTGTGGGATCATCAGTTTCTTTCTTCCTCACTTTTCCAAACTAATCTCATGCTTACTGTGTTCACAAAAGGCTGACTGCCTTTTGCCAGGAGCCAGGCACTCCTGGAGACTTTTTACCCACACTTAGCTCTCCTGCAATTAGAAATGAACAGAATTGAAAGGACTCTTACAAAGATTCTTGTTTTCAAAATAAATGGTCACACTAACCTCAAAGTTTGAAATCAAGAAGCCAAATAGGAGAAAGTATTCTGAAAAATTGAACTTAATCTACATCAACTTTTGAACCCAGATGTCTGGTCTGTCTCCCATGTACTCAGTCTCTTTCCTCAAATCAAGTAGCTTCTGCACTTCTGCACCTAGTCCAGAACTTCTGAGTTAAAGAACTTCCTAATTTTTTCTCTGGATCTCTCTAGAGATTTCAAGTGATATATCAAATACCTAAATTAATTGTTCAGGGGTTTTGCTGTTAATATCACTTTCTACTCTGAACTAGTTTTGAAAAGAGTTGGCAAAAAAAATCTTGTATTTGATTTCCTACCAGTGCTTTGCCATTGGAGACCATTATCATGGTCCAACCATAATTTTCTATGGGTAAAAACCGAGACTGCATTTTTTATTTCTTTCAGTAGGAAAAGAATATATTCCAGACTTGAACATCTGTCAGATTCCAGAAAGCCACTCCTACTCTGTGTGTGTCATGTTTTGTATTGTAGACTCTAAAATTCACTTCAGTAAAAGGCCTTTTTTCCCTGATGATCCTTTGAGCTACAATTACAAGCACAAATAAGCAAAAGGCAAGACATAATTGCTCAACATAATTTCAGAAAAGAGAACTGTGAATAACTTTATATCAAGTCCACTCTGCATTTGCATTCTTCACGTGGTACCCACTGGATTTTACTTCACTTGACATGAAATTCTAGGGTGAAACAGGCTGGTGAGAATATCACAGAGGTATGGAAAGCATTGGCTGAATAAATTGAAGGAATGAAAGAATTCCTGGGAACCCTTAGTTTCATTTTGGTTGCCTAGTACACAAAATAATGAAAATAACGTTGCCTGTTTATGCAGTAACTTTTCCCCTTGCTTTTTCTAAATTCCTGACAGGGATAAATCTTTCTTGGGAAGGTGGGGGAATAACCAATGAATCGGAGATCCAAACAGTAGGTATCCTCCAATAACAACAGTAATGTGGATGAAAATACTCTCCAGACCATCATCTTTATATAATATCAAATTTTCCTAAGTTCAAACATTTCTAATGCACCCATTTGCAGAGGTCTGCTTGCCAGTAGCCAAATCAACATAGTTACTAGAGAATAGTTTTATTTAAAAGGAAAATCACATTAGTTCTCTCCAGGAAAACATCCTCCTCCACTTCCAGGGATTTACAACACATTAAGGACAACCTAATAACCAGAACTCTGTTAGAAACATTTGTCTGAAGTTACCAAGCAGTAGGATGCACAACAAGACAAGGAGAAGCTTCTATTTCAGGCTGATCAGATAGGGCTGGCATAGAAAAGCAAACCCAATCTGTACTTGTCTTCCTTATTTATAATTTTTTCTGCGAGTCACCTCACCTCATTATGAGCATCAAGTGAAATCAGTAGAGAAGAATCAGTGTGAAAAAGGAGGGTTGAAAGTCTAGCCCTGTTGAATGCAACAGCAAGATCCCAACTGGTTTTAATTCACTATTATTTCATCCTTTGTCTTCGCTTATTATGTAGGCTGTTGTTAATTAAGTTCACCTTTCAAATGTCTCTTGATTTTATGGAAAACACTTTGCTGGTTTTGCTTTCTGGAGGTGAAATGCTAAACTTAGAATCACCATTTAATCATATGTTTCATGTGCATTCCACCTGAGCACTGCTGAGGCAAGCTTTCCTCCTAATTACAAAGGTGAGCTGAAGAACCAGCGATTAAAATAAGATCAGCTTTTCCTTAAACACCATTGTACTTCAGGAGAGTGATCAAAGCCAGTAGTTGCTTCCAGAGATATGTTAGTTTACAGCAGATGAACTTCTTAAATGAAGAATAGTGAACCCTCTTTCTTGCTTAGATTAAAAAAAAAGAAAAAAAAATTCAAAACCACACACCAAAACCCAAGAGTTCAGTCTCCTGAGCAATCCTATTAAAAAAACCTCTGCCTTTCTTTCAGACTAACAGGAGACCCAGCCCAAATAAGGCTACAGGATTTGCCAAAAGGCCTCAGGGAAGATTGTGTTCTGTCTATAATTTTGTTGTCAGAATAATACCCATTGATTTCTCTTTTTTTTTAATATAAGAAAAAGAAGATTTTTGTGGCATGATCAGTTAACACTTGTAAAGCACCATGGTGAAATATCGTATACGTGCGCATACATAGGTATAATTAGGCACATTTTTTTTCATTTCCTCCTAATTCTTGGTTGCTTGCAAAGCATGAACATGGCATTTAAAAATGAAATTAAACCCAGAATCATTTGTCAGATATGCTGAAAAAATTCTAGTAACCCTGATAGAAGCTACTGCTTCATTTAGAAGAAGGCTGAATGAAGCCCAAAGTCCAATTGCTCCTCAGGGTGCCTGGATAAGCAGCTGCCTGGGAAGGAGAAGAGCACACGACCCAACCTGCCGTGAGCTCCATGCTGTGCAGATGCTGGAACAGGACCAAAAAAATCATAGAATATTGTGAGTTGGAAGGGACCCACAAGGATCATTGAGTTCAACTCTTGCCCTAGCATAGGATAATCCCAAGATTCAGACCATGTATCTGAGGGTCTTGGCCAAATGCTTCTTGAATATTGTCGGGGTTGATGCCATGAGCACCTCCCTGGGGAGCCTGTCCCAGTGCTCCACCACCCTCTGGCTCAAGAATGTTTTCCTAATGTCCAACCTAAACCTCCCCTGGCACATCTTCCTGCCATTTCCCCTGGTCTTATTGTTGGTCACCAGAGAAGAGATCAGTGCCTAAGTGTTCCCTCAAAGTATATCTTATATACTTGTGGTAACAGATGGAAATGGCCACTCATGAGGTGTCTTGCTCTGGATCTGGGAACAGCAATTTTTAGGATCAGTCCTGCTAACCTACAGTGGAGCTTTGCTGTGTGCCAACACGAACACATTTTTCATGATAACTGCAAGAGAGGGCAGCAAAGTCTGCTTCCAAAGCCAAATGCTGACAGAAAAGCAGCTCATTTAAATATCTATAAAACTGTGAGGTATTTAGAGCTTCTGATTCACTGTAAAAACATTCAGGGCATATCTGCTCTGTAGGCCACAGAAGCAGAGCTCACAGGTTGTTTTTCCTTGGTAATAAGTGATCCTATTGATGACTATTTGGAGTTATCCTGTGATGGAGTCATTTAAAAATCAGAGTGCCCAGCTAATCGTGTTCAGATCTGACACGGACTGTTTTAGCCATCCAAAACAAATGATAGGATGGGCTTGAACCGTTTCTTGTGGCCAGGAGACTCTGAACTCACTTTGACTCAGTACAGGTGTTGAAATCACTACAGGATTATCCCTGGAGGTGGGTAATCCTTTAAAGGTTCAGAGCTTTGGGTTAGATAAAAATCTAAACATTTGGATGTTTATCTGAAACCTTATCTCAGTCATCTAAACTCCTGGAGGCTGAACACCCATCAGTTGCACATCTACAAGTAAAAGAGTAATAGGGTCTTGTTTCTACAGACTTAAAGCCTGATCCTGACATCTCTGAGTAAACAAAACCTCACATCGATATCAACTCGCCTTTGAGTTGGGGTATTGAGAACTGGAAGTTCCCTTTCAGCTAAAGGGAATAAATATTATCTAAGGGATGGAAGAGAAACAAAAAAGTTTTGGTTACAAAATATAGGGTTTTTTTCCCATAGAAATAATTCATAGCTTTTTTTTTTTTTCACTGAAAACCTGTACACTTGAAAATTGCCCAAGTAGCTTTGGTTGAAAAGCAAAATATTTCATCCATTTCTTTTCTCACTCAGAAAAGAAGACTTTAAATGACTTCAATTGCATACTGGCATTTTAATTCAGCTGCCTTCAGTTTCTTTCCTTAGTTGTCCTTCACCCCCTAGAATGCCATACGAATGCTACCGAGGGACCGGGCTGTGCTTGCCTCACAGGAGACATAAGAAATATTGGGAGCGTGAAACATACACACTACATCTCACAGCACCAAATTATGTCAGTGCAGAGATATTTTCTTTTTCTACTATGGTACTTCAGATTTTTCAATTTTTCACCAAATGTTTTGCTCCTTTCTGGCATTTCAATGAACATAAGAACAATTTTACTAGCTGGTGAAAAATTAACTTGTAGATATTAAAATGTATGCAATTATAAGACTGTGGGGGGCAAAAGGGAAGAGTTTGAGGAATTACTCCTGTCCTTCACTGACATTCCCATAGCAAATGGTTTTGTTACTTGTTCTGCTGTGGAATGTGTCCCAGGCTGTGTCAGGGGTGTACATATGAAGGAACTGGGCACATTCTGGATGTATAGCATGCCCAGACCTGCTTCACAGTGTTATGGCCATTGCTTTCTCCCCAAGGCTTGCTGAAACCAGAAGCATTGCTAGCTCCCAGTTCCCACACCTACAGGGAGAGAAAAGCTGCCCCAAAGGAAGAAGCAGAGGAAAGAGAAGGGTGATTCAGGAGATGAGACAGTAGCTGGAAAGATAATAGGTATGGATTCAATTCCCTGCTCCACCACAACCTCTGTCCTTCACAGTCAAGGAGTCCTTTGTCTTTTTCCTGTTGACTGTAGAGGCTAGCACTCCCTTATCTTAAGGGCTATTCCAAGGTTAAACACTAAAAGAACCCCACTAAATTACTCAATTTAATACAGTTACAGGAGCTAGAGATGCACAGGGGACAGACAAACAACTGGATTGCGCTGCTGCTTGGCAAACACATATGAGCACTTTATCAAGGTCTGGACCACATGTCTATAACCGCTGTTCTCAAGCTGAGCCTCATCCACGTTCCTATCACATTAGCATAGGGGAAAATTAACATTGTTTTGCAGCATTTTAGAGGCTGGGAAGAGAATTCAAACATTTTCAACTTCCTTTTCCCACCAACATGCCAGTTATAGTCCCAAATTCACTGGGCAACTCTGTTCATTCCTGCACGTCTGGGACCTTCTGCATAGCTGCTACACTGCTCTTGTAACAACACTCATCTTGGGAATGAAAAAACCCACACTCATTTGTTTTGGCACTATCAGTATGTCCACAAGATTAATGTCCGTTAATTAAAAAGATGATAGTAGGACTCTTCTTTGATATGGCAACTAAAAGTTGACATCTGAAGAAAAAGTGCTATTCAGGTTTCACAGAGTAATTCTTTTCCCCTGTCCAGGTTACAGTTGTCTCTTTTTGGTGGTGAAAAGTGCTTGTCTGAAAAGGGAGGGAATTATTTACTCCAGATTATTATATTCTGTGGCTCAGGAGAATCATAATTCCGCTTATGTGGCAGAAAATTATTGTCATTCTCATGGCATTTTTCAAGCATCATTGTACTTTTGATAACTTATTCTCTGTCAAACTTAGCTCTTTAAGCAATATGCTTGTTTTCACTAGTTAACTACCTTTTATATCTACAGCTGTTGTTTCTCATCAATGTTTTACGCTTCAAATAAAAAATGCTAATTCAGCTCAGGCAGAAAGACAGTCTTTTTTTCGCTGGGTAGTCTTGCTGTCACTAAGCTGCTTTCAAGTAGGTCAGGAAAATGTTATATTTTATAAAAGACATTTGTTGCTGGGTTATGTTGCTTCTGAGCATCCCTCTGAAAATCCTGGCCCTCACAGCAGCTGCCCAGCAAACCTGGCCTTGCTTTCAGAGTCACAGGGAAGGGTTTTGTTGCAGAGGATGGAGAGGGGACAAGACCAATGTAAGACAAAATACATCTCAACAACTTAGGAATCCAATGGAAGGTGGGATTTGCCCACTTGCTCCTTGGAGACCCCCAGTTTCTCCCAGTGCTTGTGTGCAATGTAGGGAGGGAGAGCGTGCACCTCCCCTCCAAGGCACACATTCCTCAACTGCAAACACATGTGCACTCCCTCTCTCCCTTCATTCCCTCACCCGCAGTGCTTTGGGGGAAATTCTTGCAAGATGTTTCCTGTTATTTACTTAATCCTCTCTCATCTTTAAATTCTATTAATCTGGGCATTACGAAAGCTTCCAATGATTTATTAATCAAGAATTGTTTTCATGGAGATGCTTGTTACGTGCAGCAAGCGCTCTCCAGCCTTGGCAACACCTGAATTTTTTGGCTTAGGTTTCTCAGCACAGTGGTAAGTGGCAATGGGTCTCGCCCAGCTTGTGCATCACCACAGAAGTGCTGACTCAGTTCCAGTCAGGTTTCAGCCACCCAGATCCATAAAAGACAATTTACTTACACTTGTCTCAGTGAAGGTGTCATTTGAAGCTTATAGTTAGCCATCGGAAAACAAGGAATATATACCTGCTTGCTCTAGAAGAACAATTCACTAGTGGAGAGGTATTGCTCTGAAGTGGTGTGATGAGGCCTATGGTGAGAGTTTAGGCTTATTTCTTATTTTTCTTATTTTCTTGCAGTGGGTGTCTAGAGACTTGACTGTGCGAAAATCCCTGCAAGGGGGTCAAACCCCTCTGCTTTCAGAAGCCATATAGGTTACATATTGTTGCTCTCCAATTTGCTCCAGCTACTTCTGCTTACACATCACTGTCCATATACAGGCAATAAACACGAATACTGGAGATGCCAAACATTTGCAGCAGTTGCCTTCCATGAACAATACTACCAGCTCAGACACTTCCTACAGATTATTTAAAGATGACACATTTCCCAGTTAACATTAAAAAAGTAACAGCAATTAAATGGCTGGGCTGTAGGTATTTCCCTGATAAGATGTGGTAAGAACTGCTCAGCCATGTGTTACAGCAACAAGCAGTTTTCTGAGTTACAGCCCACCTGATAGAAATTCAAATGACCCAGGTGTCAAGCAGTGGTCAAAGATTTACTGTCCTGGTAACATCAGTAATAAAGCTACTCATTGCTTTATCATTACATTGAAATGGAGCTTGTTTCTATAGTTCATGAGATAGAAAATCACGTTTTTTCCTATAGTGGTAAATGAAGGGTAGGTAAAAGATGCATTCCTAGGTAGGAAATAGGTCAGATAGAGGACACTAGGGAGCAAACTGGGAGCACAGGGAGCAACTGGACAGAACAGAGCGTCAGGGCCAGTGACAGGGATCTGCCAGCCCATATATATACACATATATATATATATATACATATATACATATACACAGATAGGCAGAGCCCATTCTAAATACAGACAAGTTTTAAAAATCTCCGTTTTAAGCGACAGTGCAATTCATATGGATGGCAATTCCACCTCGGTGGTTGCTATTCAAAGTATTCCACCACCCCTGAAAAAACCCAGCAGGTTTTTTCTGCTGTGTCAAGACAGGCAAACTGGTTCAAAGTACTTAAGCCAGCAAACACGTCTGCAATGCAGCCCAGCCTAAAGGCAACAACAGGCGAATGGTTTAATAAGGCTACCCCAGCAAGTTTAATTTCAGCCCTTAAAACACCTTGCATGATTGGACCTTTGGGTGAGACACATACATTATAGAAGTACATTATTTCTTAAATAGTAAATTCTTCAGGGCAGGAATCCTGAGTTCCTACAGGTCTTTATTTGCAGAGACTTTGTTCAAGTCTCACTCAACTATTACAGCCCCAGCAATGAATAAGTGCTCACCTCTTGGGCCTACACTTGACAGAAGACACAACGGTCAGAGTACATTTCAGTTGTGCAAAATGCTTTGTTTTTTACTGCTAAAGATCTAATCTTGCAATTTTTTTACCAACGTGGTATCATACATGTACACCAAATGGTACCAGCCAGCAAGCAAGCCCCAACTCAGAAAGCATCTACTTTAGTGGTGCCAGCATTAGCTGACAATAACGTGCTGTCAGAAAACTGGATGAGCACTCAGGCTAGGTGAAAAGGAAGGATTAAATGAAACCCACTGCTATTATTCCAGGCTCTATGAACATGAATGTGGAACAAAACATTACATACTAACCTAAGAAACTAGATTAGAAGTGTGAAGGAAGTGACAAGACACAGGAGCCTAAAGGGAAACTGCCAAGTGTTGCATAAAGTATTGTATAGATCCCTTTGTATAGCTCCTGACAGGGAGAGTAGTGGAGCACAATCCTTGGTGTGCTATAGAAATGTGTCTCTAGCATCTTAAACTCTATTTTTTCTCATCCAACACTTATACATATAAACCAGAATGCATGAACAGAGCACCTTTGTTCTAACTCTGCAGATAGCCTGAAACCACCCAAGAGATACAAGTCTCCTAACAGGGAGAGCCCACCCTGACCCCCCTCAAAAAGACACATAAGTGGTCAAGTCTAGTAATTCCTTTGCTGCTGATGGCATTTAGTAGAATCGTGCAGCTGCTGCATTTGTCCCAAAGCCTCAAACATCGTGTCCTCAGCTGCTCCCTTGCACTGCTGCTGCAAAAACCTTCATCTCACAGCCCAGGCACTTGATGAGGCAACCCCTGAGATGCTACTGAGTTTTGCCACTTGAGCTGATGTTCCTACCAAGGCAACGAGTAGACAGGCTATTGGATTACAACTTCTCCTACAGCCAGCTAGCTGAAAGTTTCCCTCCTCTGATTGTGTGACATTTTATCAGAAGAGCAACATACCATAAGTTGGATAAACCCCTGGGTGAGGCACAGGCGGCTGTTCAGAGCCATCCTTGCCTTCCCTCTGTAAGTGGCCATGTCACCTTATGCAGATGGTGCTACAGTTGCCAACCCATGGCTATGAACTGGTTGGCTTGGATCTGCTTTGCCAGTGCAAAGGAGAGGTCTCCTGCAGCTCTCATCCCTGGGGAGCTCCATCCTGGTGCATGCACAAGTCCCAGGGAACTCAGGGCTCAGTTCACCATGAATTAGAAGGGCGAGTTGATTTTCCTTTGGATCACTTGCCACCAGCTATAAAAAACAAACTACCATTCAGCTCTTATCTGCCAAGCTCTGTATATGTGAATTTTGCTTCCTGTTATTGCAGCAACGGTAGGGTTGGAGAAATGCTCTTGATTTCCTTTTTCAGAAAAGTTTTCTTTTCTAAACAATTGGTATTAAACAGAACAAAACAACCAAGAAACAGCATGCTCATTTCACAGATTTCCAGTAATGTTAGAGCTCTGTACATTGTTTCAGCTCTTGCTGAGATGAAGCTTGATTACATTAATGTTAGCCAGTCATTTAATTTGTTTCACTCAGAGATACTTTCACTACAGGCTTCCTGGATCTTGAGAGACTGACTCTGCTTGCGATAGCAAGGGTGGGCAAAGAATGCCTGTAGAGTTTTTGTCTGGCTTCTAGGAAAATAGGTGGGTACGATCATAATGTGCCTGTTCATGTGTATTTTCGTATGGGTGTGTGCCTGTATTTGTCAGCAGAGGTGTAGGTGTGTCTTTTTCTAGTGTCTCTTGAACATGATGGTCCATTTCATCCAGCCTGATGGAGGGGCATAGGTTACAAGGATAGCTAAGGTCCTGCAAACAAGACAGTCAAATGGAAGAGACACCTCAGAAAAGGGCTGCTCGAAGGAAAGGCTGCAGGGTGAACTCCCTGGAGAATGCAAATGATGGAGGAAGAAAAAGCTTCATTTGGGGCCCACTGCAAGTGATCACAAACCCAGGAGCTCACAGATGGATCCCAACAACCCCAGTAGGCTTCCCAGTATGCCCATGCTCTGCTGCAGTTTGGTAATGGGATTGGGATGGAGCTGAATAAACCACTGGTACAATCAACAGTAACACAATCATCATCACATGCTTGCTCACTGATCCTGATGCTCAGGACCTTGACTACCCAGGAGACCACATAACAGTACAGCCCTTATAGTATTAGTCACATGACTATATGACACATTGGTCAAACAACATAGGTCTGGCTGAGGGAATCATGCTAATTCAAGGGTCCTCAAAACTAATACTTGGGAAGAAGGTTCCAACCTTGTCTTAGATGAATCTCCTTGGGCAGTGCATTGGGCATCCATTGGTTTCTGGTGAACCCAACGTACTTGTTTATACACAAAAGTCCTAAGCAACTTGAGGACTTTTCCTTGCCCCATGAGTTTAATTGGGACAGACAAGATAAGCAGAACCAGTAAAGAAAACACCACCTCCTTGCACAGCAGATACTCTTTGGGCAGATCCAGTCTTACGTGTCTCCCAAGACCTTGGGAGAGAAGAGTACAAACTTCATGTCTTTCCTATGATATCCTAATTGCAGCTCAGCTTCCTGGTGCACACATTGTTGCAAGAGTGGAAGATCGAGAAGTGGAGATTAGGTGACCATTGACATCACACACCAAATGCCTGATCTAGCCCTCTTTTTCCAAAATGAAAACTGGGTCATTTTGCATGAACAGGAGCCACTTCCTGCAACTCTGGGTCAATGAGGGACATGGGCTCTAGAATCAGGCTGCCCAGCAACAGCCCAATCTTTAAGGCAGGACAATGAATTATTGGAGAGCTGAGTGACATTGTGATGAAGTGGCAGAATCATTATCTATTCTACAATAAAACAGCTTGCACTTCTCATGGAAAGCTCATCAGAACTGTAATGGTTTAGTTTAAATCTTACAGTGTATGAGCAGCTGGTTTACGTTTTGCATTGTCCATTTCAAGGAATCATTCTTCTCCATCTGTTTCTGAAAAATTAATATCTTGCATCATGTCTTACTTTGATGGTTTGTTTTACATTTCAGGAATGCAAAACAATTGCACAATAAATCACTGGAGGAATGTACGTGAGGGTTATTTGTCATGGTTATAAATAAATGAACTTTAGCAATAGTTGATAAACAGAAGATTATGGACAATTCAGGCAGGCTCTCAAAAAGATCAGAGTATGACTTTAGCCCTTTAGTACCAAGCTTTATTTTATTGTCCCATAACCCACTGGAAACACTGCAAGAGAGGTGGCCAACTGCTTCTACAGGCTGGCAGTTGGTTACCAGGGACAGGTTATAAAGTCCTTTTTGTTCTTCTACAAGGTACGTGTGCCCCTCAGTTCTGCCAGGAGCAGAGACACTCATCAACTGTGATAACTTGACCATCTGAGAAAATTGTGAAGAAGGTTCAATCTACACATGCTTAGGTTTTAGAAACTTAGCCTTAACTCTTAAGATAAAATGAGAATCAAATTCAGTCTTATGCCCACCAAAGTCAAGCATGAAAGCAGTTCATTACAGAAGAGATTTCAAACTGCAAATCACAATGTCCTCCTGTTCTCCTCCACATTAAGACCAACCATAGGGTAATCTGTTTTCCCTTAGTACTACTGAAATGAAATGCTCTGCTGAATAGAAATAGGATTATACATTTTTTTAAATGCTTCCTGAAACTAAGACTGAGCAAGAAAGTATATCCAGTGCTCAGTTTGCTAACACAATTATTAGAGAGGCTCCAATTTTTATGGACTCTCAAAAAGTCACTGCAGTTCACATATCTTCAAATGAACCAGACACTTTTCTGGCAATTTTGGTGTCTCTAAAAACCTAGGCAGACTTAAGCTCTCTGGTAACCATAATCTTATTTACTGCTGCGTTCACTTACGGGAGTTTAGTTGAAGGTTGCTTAGACCCGCACCTTTGAAAGTCTAGATTTGGTCCAGCTCAGGAAGGAAAAGAACAAAAGCTGAATTTTTAACAGGAAAGCTTATTCCTTAAGAATACATCTAGGAGAACATGTGCATCTTCCTGAATTTAGGGCCAAGACTCAAGAACACAGTAGATGAATCTGATTTCAACACCAAATTTGAGTATATACACATGTATTTTTGAAATGTAACGATGAGAGGAGCAGTAATTCTAACAGACATATCAATCTTTCAGTAGCAGATCTCTGAACCATAATTACCAGCAGTTACAAAGTAGCCGCCTTTATGATAATAGGATGCAATTAATTCAGACAGGTCTCTATCCATCAAGGTAAAGCACAACAGAAAGCAAAGAAGAAAAAAAGAAAGCACATAGTTGTGCACGTTTGTGTTGGTGGGTTTGCAGTTACAGCCAGACCCAGCATCGCTCTTCAGACACCCATATCCGAATTGCTGTTATCTGCCAAAAATACTTGTGTGCAGTACACAGCTCTTATTGTCTATTGTTATTATCTATCTAGACATCTATCTTGGGAATAGCTGAAGTGTCCTTCACTTCTCTGTCCCAGGGTGTGGTGAGATGGTTGGGCTGGGCTGTTAGGGAGGCTTGCAGACGCCGCAGGAGAGGGGATCCACCCCACCCCAGCCCACCTCCCCTCCCTGTGCTCCCTCCTGCCAGCACTGCTGTGCTGCTGATGGGCCGATAAACCCATTCAAACCAGTAACCCAGCAGGAAACTAACCCAGAGAGGGGGGGAAAAAACAACCCACAGCCAGTCTAGGGAACTGAATAAATCTGTGCAGACAGACACACGCCAGAGCTGGGGCATGGAAGGGGTGAAATGGCATTGCTGGGAGGGGAAGGGATGGGGAGACAGCCCCCACACCGGCGGCAAGACACAATGTTGGTCTCGTTCTGCTGTCTGACCTCACCCTCAGCTTCTAGGAATAGTGATGTGACTTAAAGTACATCAGGAATGACAGCTTCTTCCTCCAGCCTTCAGTAGCACAGTATGTATGTGTGTTGGTGTACCGAAATACAGAGAGTGTAGCGTGCTTGGGGAAAGGATCAGGCATGGAGAAGAAGATTAGGCATGAGGAAAAACAAATCAGGTGATGAAATTTGCCAGAAGACAGGACTATTATAGCTATACAAACAACCAATTCCAGACTCGGCAGCAGCTGCTTTCCTCATTCTTTCTTAACCACGTCCCAGCACCAACCAGCACCTTGGAGCAAACAGAGCTGATGTGATACTTAACAGAATCAGAAACAGAAGGGTGAAAACCCTATGAGAAGAGTGTCAGAAGTGATTAGGGTCTGGTAGACAGAAGTCAGTGCCAGAAAGAAAGGATACTTGTGTTAAAAGATTAATTTCCTGAACATGAGGGAAATTTGGAGATGAACGCACTCCTGAACTTGAGCCATGGTCACTCTTAGAGCCCAGCCAGCAGCATGAGCAGCAAGGCACTACAGCCACTGCAACCCCTCTCTGCTGAGGAGACCCACAGCCAAAGCCTGCATGCCCACTGCCCACATGAGCTGGGCCAGCATGCTTGGCCTCAGAGAGAGCACGCTGCTTCCTGCAAGGAGTTTAGATGGGGCCAAGGTCCAGGGGGCACGCACAGGTCCTCAGGGAGCTGGCCCAGCTCTGCTGAGCCCCTGGCACTGGGGAGCACAGCATGGGTGGGGGAGCCCCATGCAGATCTTAGCCTTGTGCACCCCTGGATAGCCACCAGCAACCCAGGGAAAACTGCCAAAGAGCGCTCCTGCATTTGTCCAAACAGGCAAATATGACAACTATCCGCCCAAAGGGGTTTCTGGTTCCATGACAACATACCAAACGTGAACTGCTCCCACCCTTCCCAGGAGAGATTTGCAAGGCAAGAGTCAGCTGGGTGGGGAGGAGAACACCTCGGTGCTGCTGAAACAACACAGGCAGGTGCAGACCATGCTACTGCAGAGCACCTGGTGATGGTCAAAACAGTAGAAAATAGTCAATTGGTGTTGATACTTTATTACAGAGTGTCTTCTCCTTTATGACTATTAAATCTTTAATCCTTTACTAGCACATTTTTTTCTTTTCCCCTCCCCTCACATGAACAGCCCTTGGTTCACTGGACCAGAGCAAAGCTCTTTCACACAGTCAGCCACAGCCCAGAAGAGCCATGGAGAGGAGAGTAAGCACTAAAGCATCCTCTCTTTGTTTTGTTGGTCTCATTTTGACTTGATAGACCTTGACTTTTCATTACCAAGAGGCTCCAAAAGCCTCTGTGGAAAGCAAGTAAAGAGCCCAGGAGGCAGGGGGAATTCTCAGGGTGGGGTATGAGCTACAGATGCTTTCACCCTCCAGCCCTCATTAAAGACACGTCATGGTGGGTAACCAGAGCCTTCCCCAGGGAAGTGCTGCTCAGTGCAACTCCAGCCTCTTCCTCACACTACCCTTCAACCAGACTGCACAGGGTTGGTGGGCTGCTCTGGAGAGCTGGTAAACCCAAGGTCCACTTAATCCCACTTGGGCAAGCATCAGCTACTTTGCTGGGCTGCTTGGCACAGAGAAAGGGCTAAATCCTGTCAACACATGCATCCCCACAGCAAAGTTCAACAGTCAACATGGATGTACATAACAGTCACAGACATAAGTAGATTCAGTTTTGCACCCTTTGCAGTTCAATCTTCTCCTCACACATTCATCATAAACCCCTGGAAAATGCTCACTCATCCTCAAGGCCTGACCTGGGGCCACGGGATACCATGAAGTGATGAGACAGCAATCTGGTACCTGCAGCACCACTGAGGTGATTCTTCTGCTGAGGTTTGGTTGTTGCTCCCATTCACCTCCCATGCAGCTTCCTTAACCAGCAGTGCCTTCCCAGATAGCACGGTGACACAGGGCACCTGGGACAATTCAAGTGCTGCAATTACAATATATGTGTTCTGATATTGTATTTACTGCATAGTGCATGGATATCAATGGGGTGTTCATTCTCCAAAGTATATCACTAAAAGCAGAGCTGAAGGCTCACCCATCAGCATGTCCCTGTCTCAGCAACCTTGGAAAGACCCACTCCTGGATCCAGCCATGAAGCGGCTCCTGCACACAACCACCCCTATCCAACACAGTGTCCCCCTATTTTCCCCACAGTATCCTTGCCCATTTAGAGCTGTTCAGATCATAAGAATAAAAACTACAAGGTGAAGAGAGACTGTTTGTCCAAGAGGGCATGGTAAGGGTTTTCTGTGGCAGACCTGTATTACCAAAGAGCAGAGCAACCATTTCTAGTGAAAACTAGAAGTCAGACCCTCTGGTTGCACCCTCTGGTCTGTATCATTCTGGAAACACAAGGGAGCTTTCAAATGGGACTAAATTATGTTGGTGTCCAACTGCTATGGGTTTCAAAAACACCACTAAGCTCGTACATAACATTCTTACTCATATAATCTGTCTTTAAACAGCCAGTCAGGCCCCCCGCAGCTCTCTGTTGCTGAAGGGGCCAGAAACCAGGCAGCTCATGGGTGCAGGTTTCTAGCCTCCTATGTTTGTGTGTATTCAGTAAACACAGCTATTTGGATCTACCTGAGCCCCTGTGGTTTCTTCACACAGACTTTGTTGCCTAAAGAGCAGAAAACTTGAAATATGCGACTAATTATGATGTTTTACCCTGTTGACATGCTCAGGACTTGAAATACTTTGCTGAACAGACAAAGTATTTCAATGCTCTTTCCCAGTCATGCAAAGCTCAAAACGTGATGGTGATCTGAGGCATCTCATGTAAGCTCTGCTCTAGGATGGACTTGGAGCTAGACTCTTCTTGGTGACAACCAATGATAGGACAAGGGCAATGGGTGTGAGCTGGAACACAGGAGGTTCCGCTTAAACTTCAGAAGAAACTTCTTTACAGTGAGGGTGACAGAGCCCTGGGACAGGCTGCCCAGGGAGGGTGTGGAGTCTCCTTCTCTGGAGACATTCAAAACCCATCTGGAAGCCTTTCTATGTGATCTCATTTAGGTTCCTGCTCCGGCAGGGGGATTGGACTGGATGATCTTTCGAGGTCCCTTCCAATCCCCAGCATTCTGTGATTCTGTGAAGGACAACAGGCACAGCCCATTGGTGGGGCAATCTAACAATTACTGGCAAGCAGAGCTTACCCACCTTTAACCTAAGAGAGATGCTTGGGTTTGTTTCTGACTGAAAAGCTCAACAGATGGGTTTATCCACCCCTGTTCACTGCTACATCATCATATAAAGACCAGTCTTGCTCTGTTCTGTCACACTTTGCATGGCATTGTTGTTTTCTGGTGGTGAAACAGTCATCTAAGCTGTCAAACTTGGAAAGCAATTTCTTGCAGAATCCAGACTTAAAATGTATACACTGTAAGCTTACCAGCCAGCAAAATGTGTGAAAACCAGCTTGAAAGAAATACAAGTTGGTTAGAACAGTTTGTTTAAAGTCCAAATTCAAAGGAGTACTCAGAGAAAATATTTCATAGTATACGCCCAGATTTTATGACACAACAATAATAATAGTAATACCGCCTAACTTTCATCAGTAAATCTCAAAAGCACTTTACAGAGAGATTAAGCATCCTCAGAGCAGCTACTTCGCAATAGGCACTTTTTCAGCTGCTGACAATATTTAAATTACTGAAACAGATTAAGTGATATTATTAACTAATCACCTGCCAAGCCTTTTACATCAAGTTGCTACCTGGAGCAAAGTATTATGCTTAGTTTTGGAACAACTAACACCTATGGTTTACAAGGGCAACTCTAAGCATAAACAGTAAACCTAACAGCACAAAGGTGAGTTTGCACAGCCTAATTTCATTTTTGCCAGTTGTCAACAGCATCTTTTCAGCCCTACAGATGCTATTCTGCTGAAATCAGTTGGTCTAGGGAATGCTAGTGACTTGGGGAAAATAAAGCCTTAGCTTGCACAATGCAAAGCGTATCCAAATGGGTCAGTCCAGTAATCACAAGTATAAATCGACAAAAAGCAAACACCTCAGACCTGGCAGGGCAAGCAGGACTTCTTCAGTGGATCTGCCTGACAGAGAGAGAGGGGAGAGATTTAGGCCTACTCATGAGATGAGAAGTTATTTTTCTTCTTCCAAACTGCTGTGAAATTGTGTTATTGTGCAATATCAGGCTCTGCTAGGTGGTAGATAGCGCATTAGATATGCACAGTGGGTGGTAGATGGGTATTAAGATATTACATGAAGCAATAACATTTCCTAAACTTTCTCTTTCTTCTACCCAGTACACAATGCACAAAGCATGAAAACTACCCACAGGTTAGCGATGGGCAGATTTGAAGGGCCCATATTGCACTTGGAGATATTTTGACTGTGTTACCAGTAGCCAGTCTCACTGGCTATAATGATGCTATGAAGTTACACAATGCTTGTGGACTTATTTTTCATAAAAGCTTGGAGTCAGGTGTTATTTTCAAAGTGCTAATTGCACTCCAAGACAGAGAATTTAATGTCTTGCCCTTGAAGTGAGGCACAAAGCTTGAAAACACAACCAAGGGGTGTTTTAAGGGCTGAGGGACTAAGAGACAAATAACACCTCAAGCTGCATTAAAGAGACAAAATATTTGCAGCACATAGTGTTTTCAGTACAATATACTTACTTTATCATTATTTGGTACATGAAAGAAGAGAGATTTTCAATTTTCTGAGAATTATGGGAATTCTCTACTGAGGCTCCAAGAAACAGAGGCAGGAAGAGGATGGGGTACTCTGAGATTAACTCAGTTTGTGGGCAGTAGATAACACTAACAGGTATTGAACCTGGACAAGGGAAAAACTGATATTCACTGGAAGTAAAACACCCTGTTAAATGGAGCCTCTAGGTTACCTGTATGCCACAAAATACACTTGCAGTCAAAACACTATGTGATGTCAAATGGATTTATCAGTATATTCTTCATTTTGAAGTGTCCTTCAGTACCCAAAAATGAGAATATAGGTTTCTCTTTGCAAGTGATAAAGTAAACAGACCTTGCAATACAATATAATGCTCTCCTTAACTCTATAGGTCAAGTCTTTCCCCTATACTGTGCCAAAACAAAAAAGGGCAAAAGACCTAACTTCTCCCTTCGTGTAGCTCATGTTTTGCCAAAGCTTGCAAAACAGCAGTGATACCATTTTCACATGAGCCTATTGCAGTGGAATCAGGTTATACTTTATTTTCTCTCATTCCTCAGCCCTAGGTGGGGCCTTTTTGCAGGTGCCAGGACAAGTCAAGCAATGGTAGTCAGATAGCCTCAGAGTACAATTAAAATGAACACTGAAATAAAGCATATCTGAACAAGAAGTTGTAAGAATCAGAGAGATGACTGTTACTAGCAAACTAGATTTTAACAAGGGAATCAAAATCTCACCCTGATAGGAAAGGAGATAGCAAGATTCTAGAAGACAACTTTGAGATTAACTGCATGATACAATATTGGGGGGGATTTATTTTAAAAAATTAAAGTTATAGTTTAGTGAAACAGCTTTGCCTTGCAACATATATTAGTCAAACACATACATGGTAGGAACAGAAGAGAAAAAAACCCAATGTCAATCTAAATACAAGTGAACCAGAAGAAATGACTAAAAAAAGTGGGAAAGTGTATAGGTTTAGGCTACATGGTCCCTGTATCTTAGGAGTTTCTTGTAGTCCCTAAAGCACACAGAACTCAGAACTTTGCTCAGGAAAAAACCTGTATTTTCAGCTTAGCAGGAGCCAAGGAACTGTGCCAGTTCTCTAAGAACAGAGCTGACTGTGGTCATCAGCTCCAAGATGCAGGTGAAACCATGAAGAGAGCTATACCATGTACAAGGCTCCCAGCAGTCACTTCCATTGGTGGAGCACCAGGTTAACTCCTACCTCTGCAGCTCCCATGCTTGGGTACATCCCCTGAAGCCTCAGGTTTCCAACCACAGCATGAGAATAGTACCACCACCTCCTCCATCATAGCCTATATCAACTAACACCCTCTGGTCAACAGAAATGCACTGCCAACCTTTCTGATGCTTCAGAGATGTTAGCAAGGCTTTCATATACCTGAGAGCTGCAGTGCACAATCCATCAGAGAGCTGAGGAGCAAGAGTTGTTTCTCACAAGTTCTACCAAGGGCTGTCCAAGCAGAGCCACTCTCCACAAACTCTTCTAGTTGGTCAGCTAGCAGAAGCCACACTTATCTGAAGACTTAATGTAGAGTAGCATGATGTGAATCACCTGAGCTGGGTGCTGCTCAAGACCCACACATGGGCTACATTTACTACTCCATAGTCTTTATTTTGCAGCTGGAGTTAGACACACACCTGGTAGTTAACAGCCTACTTAATTGATTTTTACCTTGTTCTCTTCCAGAAGAGTTTGATCAGATTGCTGGGTTCTGCAGTGTACTTCTTCTTTGAACTTTACTACAGTTATTTGCTTTGTAACTTCTCAGGCTGCAGCTCATTTAAAAGTACTTGTGTGCACTTCAAGTGTTTGATATTCAACCATCCAAACATTTTGATCAGAAACCTGAGACTAATAGCGTGTTTTGTGTTTCCCAGGACATCAGACTGAGTCCTGCCCTCGTATTACTGTATGATCAAAATATCCTTAAACATTTAGATATTGCCCTGCCCTCAGCAGATTTCCATGCCCTTTCCAGAAAGAGACAGTTTCATTCCATGCATTTCTAGAACAGGAATCCTGTCTGATGTGCAGAAGTAGAATGACTTGCCTTTGTGCCAGGCCAATAGCAGAGAAAAAAGACCTCTGATTTCCTGTTGCCAATCCAGCATCCCAGCTAAAAGTACCACCGATTTCTTCTACCTTAACATTTTGTACATAATTATAACATCTACTTTACTGGCTCTAGTTTTTTCCAACAAAATCAAGATGGACCAGTGTGTGGTACTCACTTAGGATCCACTGATTTGGTGTCCACTTCTGCGTGTGGACTCAGTTTCTGAAGACTACACACTCAGTCCAGACACATGTAAAAGACTGGCTTTACTGGAAATTGTTGCTTTGTTGGATTAATCTGCTTTGCGAAGGGACAGGTACAACTGGGAAGCAGTCTGTCCTTCAAACTTTGATTCGCTTGTGTTGCCACGTGGTATCTGAAAGAAGAAAAAGCTGATCCCTCAGTGAAGCTCTCTTCTTCAGTACAATATTGCAGATGCCTTACGTTTCTTACCTGCAGAGCTGCTTCTGCCACGCTGGCTTCACAGTTGGAGCTCCCGTGTGCAAAACAAGTGCAGTGGAACAGTTGATGGTGATTGAAGCAGAAATTTTGTCCTCAGATCTAGTCCTACATTAACTCCCTTTTGAGATTGCTTTAATGCTTGTATCAATGTTTCCGTGTCATCTTCTTCCAAAAATCAGCTAAGGGTGACCTGCGAGAGCAGAAACATCTCAGAAAATATAAGGAGGAAAAGAAGGAAACTCTCTGTAAAAGAAAAATAACCAGAGATTTCACTTTGATCTTACTCTATTGTTTTTGTTTTGCTTCTTTTCTCCAAGTTCAAGTATTTTCTCGCCTGTAGCAATGCTAACAAATGCAACATGTTAGCACACCCTCCTGCTTGTTGCTGATTACTGTATTCAGATAGGCGTCAGATCAAAAAGCAGATGGAAAAACAGAGGTCTAGTTTACAAACTTTATTTAAGCAGACACGGTCTTACATTAACTTAGAGATACCTTGTAGACTTTTATCACTGTTGTTAATTATTAAAATATATAGACTAATTTTGCATCTGCTGCTGGAAGTTGATAGGACCAGCACTGAAAAGCTTGGAGGACTGTGCCTGCGCATGGGTTTTGAGCGCAGCTTCCCCAGATAACTTGGTTTCTCGGTGCAGTAAAGGCACCCAGAGTGTAGCACAAAGCCAGGCTGGGTCTGCTTTGGCACACGAGTGCAACCCAGGGAGAAGCAATTTTCTCTGAGAATGTTTCTTGCCCCAAAAATGCTAATTTGCTGGCATAAGCTTTAAATTGGAGCTGTACAAAATCCAAACAGAATGGCCTCCAGGCAAATGACATCAGGGGGTGTGGGAGTAAATACCTACCGAGGTTGGACGTATTCAAACGCAGCCCAGAGTGTTTCCCCCTCTCCCTGTTCTTCCCTCCAGGAGATAGTTGGAGAGTTTACCCTCCCCTATGACAAATCACATTCCAAAAAATTAATGACTACAAGCCTTAAACGAATTATTAAAAGTCATTATAAATGAGCTCTAACTACTTTAAACAAAACGGAGCCTGAGACCCTCTCCATGCCTCCAGCGTGATGGCTCACTTGGCTCTGCCTCTTGCCAACCCTCCCTGCCTTGCAGCCCTGCTCCACAAGCCCCTGGACCACGAAAGGTTCCTGGGCGAGGAGATCTGCAGTGGCAAATGCCACTAGAGGGCATGTGAAACACAAGTTTTCCAAATTGTTGGGTGCCCGTAGCACCCAAGAAAATCAATTAACTGCTGTTATGTGGACATGGTAAGCTGGAGTACACCTACACTTCTCAATTCATGTTTGTTCAAGACCTAATGCAGGCAATATTTGTCCTGACGCTACCACAAATGCTGTTCCTGTGTAATTACAGCCAGAATTACACCACAGGAGGCTCAAATCCTATAGTAACAGGATACTTTGGAGTATAAAAATTCAGATTTGCATCTCTCGTTTGTTTTGCTTTTTACTCGAGGTTCCAGTAGACATCAAAGTAAATGGACCGCACCATCTTTCATATTACTCCTCCATATATGTGTGCAAACATGTACATTCAATTCTTATAACTCCAATATAGACACTCACAGGTCTCCTTTCTCAGTTGACAAGGTATTATTTAGCAGGCACCTTTCCTTCTGCTACCTTTACCCTATTATCAGTGCTACCTTCTTTCTGCAGTTTGCTTGCTCGATTAAAGAGAAGGAGGTTTCTTTAGTTTGCCTATTTGTTCAGATAAAGGTTTACATAATATATCATTTTCTTGCTTATGAGCTGCAGCTGGATTGTTGAACCTAATTCTCCTAAAACGCAAGTTTTCTATAAAATAGAACAATATCTCACCAACTTAACAGATGTGAGGTTTAGTACACTGCTATCTTCAGATGAAAAATGAGGCTAACTAACAAGAGGCTGGTAAAAGAGTTCTGTCGTTTGAGGTTACAGTACAGTATTTACTGAAGGCCATATTAAATAAAGTTCCTTTATTTAGGAGGGTCTGTTGTGGCAATGCAGTCATCACCAGGAAAGCATTTAAAGTCTGAATCAGTGTGTGGAACAACTGTTGTTCTGACTTGAAGGTACTTTTAAAAAATAAAAAAACAGAGCTGCAGCTTTTGCATAAACGTCTGGGCATCTCTTTCCTGTGGAAGTCTGTGCTTAGTCATTGTTTTCTTCCTTCAAGACCATTTTACCTGTCAGGATAAAAGTGCCCAGCTATGAAATAAACCTTAGTCAATGGCTGCGATAGGATCTTCTCAGATGGTTTATTGGACAGTTAGGATGTGGGCCCCCAACCTCCACGAACCTTGCCTATGGATAGACTCAGGTTTGAAAAGCCAGGCTGCTTCCACTGATCCTCCCACTACCACATTAGTTTCTCAGGACTGATGCACATGGGACAGGATGGGTGGCAGAGATCACACAGACATGTTTCTAAGAAAAATCTTGTGCGCTGCTACCACTAGAGACAAAGCAAACCAGAATGCCCTAAGGGTAGGCATTTTGCTCTCAGTTTTCATTTATGGAGCAGTTCAGAGGATGGAGGAACAGACTCGTGCTGAGCACCAGGCGTTGCAAGCAGGGAGAAACCAAGGCAGAGTCTGGGAATCATCACCCTGCCTTGTACAAGGGACCCTGGGACAGCAAAGCACCAGCACCCTCAGCTGCAGCTCCAGGAGAGGGCTGGTAATAGATGCTTCACCCACAGACCTCTACCAGCAAAGGTTTTCCCCTGTCATTTATTTAATTAACCTCTGCATGACCTCGGTGGCACGCTTACATCTGTCACGTAACTGAATTTATTTGTCTCCTGTCTGAGGATACTCCCAAGCCTACTTCCTACCTATGATAGCCACTGTAACCCTAATTTTTCCCTCCTTCCTCATTCTGAATTTGCCTGAGTAGTTGCAGGCTTTCTTTTCAAAAGTAGCTGCTCTAGGGAGAGGGGAAGAGGATCTGAGGTCTATCTGTGGGAAGGTACAGTATTAATTTTACTTAGACAAAGTAGGCACCAGAAGATGTAGGATGACAGGATGGCATAACAGGGCCAAAGGGCAGTGGCTCACTGAGACCAAGCTTGTTAAAGGGTTCCCCAGCTGATCCACACCAGAACTGAAGAGAAATCTCTCATCGTTATACACAGCTCTTAATGTTTTAAGCCTGGTTGTGTACCACAAGGATTGTTTTTTTCTGATTTCCAGCTTTCTTCATTTTTAAAGGAAAAGTTAGGGAGGAGAGGTAGAAAACAAGGAAATCCAGAGCTATCAAGTAGCCATGAGTCCATCTTCTAGAAAATCTGGGCTCCTTTTCTCTTGTAGCTGCTCTATTTGGGAAATCTGCTGGAGCTGATGGCTTTGCCTGAGGAATCTGCAAAACCTGTAGCTAAATTTGCAGGCTCTGCCACCCAGACCTGCACAGCTTTCTATGCAGCATCTGATGAGCTCTGCTACCTCCAGCAACCCAACTAAAATTATGATATACTACTCACCATAGGTGCCCATTTCAATCCCCACTGATTTAAGGTGTCTATTCTGCGTGATGAGCTCGCTATTCTCTGATGAAGCATGCTTGTCAACACCAAACTTTTTTATTTTAAAAAAACCAAACAAACCAGCAGCAAACCCAAGACAATATCAGAAAAGCAATTTTGTGAGGGTTTCTCCCATATTGTATTTCATACTCTAGCATTGCTTTTCTACCTCAAGCTTTATTCTCCAGAGCCAAACCAGGAAACTACAAGAAGCTGCAGGGTTGCAGCTGCTGCTCTCTCTGAATTGCTAAGAACCAGATACAGCAGAAATGCAGACCTAAACCAAAGACCTCGGGTTAAAAAGATCTCAGTACTTCTAGCAAATGTGTGGTAATTATAGAGATTAAGTTCTATTTGGGACACGTTTGGCAAGAACCCAAAATGTCTGAAGTACTGAGATACACATTTCTGAGTGTTGCAAATCTGGTAGAATATGAGGTGTATAAGGGAAATCTGGGTGTATTTCAGGTCTCATCTGTGATCTGATTTTGGAATGTATCATCCTTACACCTTCAGTTTCTACATGTATTCCAAAAGATACGGTTACAAGACTTTTTGTGATCTACAGAAGAATCTACGTCTTCACTCTGCCCCTGCATATACTTCTGTCTCTCTTATTTTATTAATCTTTTCCAAAGGTTAGAATGGTCTCTAACCTTATCAGCACAGGAGGTTTATGAACCATCCCTCTGTATTCAGTAGGACATCCCATATGCTCTTGGTTAAATGTTTAAGTCTCTGTAGCAGGAAGTCTATAAGAAGCACTTGGTTAGACATGAGTGTACTGCTGTTTCCATGTACATCTGACATAATAACCTTATATGACTCCTAGTAGTAACCCTTATTCTGGTACCCTGAGTGTGGTTGAGAAATGTGCAGTGCTCAACCCACTATAGACACTGCTTTCTTTTGACTCCTAGGTCAGGACCATCCATGGGATCTGCACTGAGATCCCACCACCTAGTGCTGCATTTGGTCAAAGAAGTGCTGCAAATGGGTGGTGGCTGTGCCTTGTGCCTGTGCCTCCTGCTCACAGCAAGCCATTATTGATGGAGTAACTATGAAACATTAAGGGCCTGCAGCAGATTTTTAAGTCAAAACACGAAGAGAAGAAAACAACCATTGTTTGAGCAAATAAAATCTATGACCAAATTAATAGATCTTAGGGCCAGAGCATTATAATCACGCTTGCATTGCAGTGGGATTTCAGCCACTCATTTCCACATTAGTTGCTTTGTTTGCCTGAGATGAATTATTATTATTATTATTATTATTATATCTTCTTTTTACAGCTGATGAATTTTCTAGACACTGAGTGTGACTGCTCAAGTGGCTTAGTGGAAGTTATTAGGGTTATCTGGCCAGCCCTCGGATATAAGCTTTCCAGGAATGGCAATGATTTTTTGTTTTCCCTTGTCCTTCAGGATTGTAACTGTGCTTGCATTACAGTTTTTCCACTTATTTGGCATACTTAAATTTAATATTTTGGAGGAGAAAACATGGGAAGAAATTCCATTCCCCTGCTTACTTTTACTTGTCCCTCAGCATTTCAAATAGTGAACTATAATGTCTAAGGGGCAACTCACTAAATTCTTCAGCATTATTCTGGAAAATAACAATTCCTTTCATGTTTCTTCAATCTAAACCTCACTGTCAGCACTAGTTTGGAGGAGGAAGGGCAAAAAGGAGAGGAAGGAAGAGAAGTTATAGGGAAACATCAGCGTGAAGCAGGGGAGTCCCCCTGCTATTATTGCATGAGCAATAATACCCTATTTGACAATCCTCCCATGAACTTGCAGGTTGCCTGCTGCATAGGTCTGCTGTGGTCCCTAAGACATTTTCCTTGCTGGTGTTCATGCTTTTGTGACGAGATGTTTCAAGAGGTGTTGTCTTGAGGGAATGTCTGTGGCTGAGGAGTAACTTTGCCCAGTGCAGCAGAATCTCTCCAGGAGTAGGGATGCACCTTATTTCCACTGCAGGAAAGCTCCAGAGATTAGGATTTCTGCCCTCTCATATTCCCCTTTCTTGACTAAATCCTGTCTAATTCTGTGCTTTTTCCAATCCATCCCAAGCTGCCCCTTGAGATATTAATCTCCCTCTGTGTCTCAGGTCCCCATTTGTAAATGCTGGTAACAGGTCCTTTCTCCTGAGCCTTTATTTGTCTTGTGCTCAGACTATCACCTCCTTGGAGGATGGACTGTGCCCATGATGAAGGGATCCACTGGTCTAAATCATAACCAATAGAAATATGACACCAGGAAGAAGTGTGGTTAATCCAATAAGTGAAGCTCAAGCAATTAATTCTGAGAACTTTTTCTGGGGTCGTTTCCACTGGCTGACGCCAATGGACACTGACAGAACCTGCATTCCTTTCAGGGCAGCCTCAGCAGCTCATCCTATTTTA
>NW_010287078.1:58591-96512 GCF_000700745.2 Antrostomus carolinensis
TCAAGGATTGCTCAGGGTGATACGGTTGGAGCTTTTTTAAGTTTCTGACTTGATTCAACACAGCAAGATTATACTCTAGTGAAAAATTTGAGGTGTATGCCTAATCATGTCAGGAACAGCAGGACTACATAGCAAAATGCTTGCTCTGGGCTTTCCATATTATGCCCAGTAAAAATGAACAACTGAGAAGGTTTTCCTATTTTATTTTTAGTTGTGAAGACTAATTTAAAGACAATTGCATTGCTCTTGTGTCAGCTGTTTAGCTTTTACTTTTCAGAGGAAACCGTCAGTATAGGGATTAGAATGAAGCAATGTCCTTTAATCATTTGCCATCGTTAAGATAAGTGAACTTTAGACAAAGCACATCTTACCACTGACACCTCTGCCCAACCCTTTTTCTTTTAGCCTGCTGTCCTAATGTTTTCCCCTTCTCACTTGGAATGGCAAACCGAAAATGTTGCCAACAACAGCAAAAAAAGTGTAAAAATTTATTACTCCAACAAAAAAAAAAAGGGAGGGGAGGGAGGGCTGGATAACTGGGGCAAATTAATTTTAACTACATTTAAAACAAGGAATAATTGTTTTTGCACTGCCTGTTCTACTTCAGTTTTTCTTTTAATTTCTGTACCATTTAAGCCTTCAGATAACACTATTGAATCTTGGATTAGTCTGCTTATTCCAATAACAGCTTCAGCAGCTTGTCTGAGATAAAATGTACGTAATCTCAGGGACAAAAATTCTCTGGTCACTGCTGAGTCAAAACTCTCGCTGAAGATAATGTTCTTGCTGGAAGAGTCTAAGAATACAAGCAGGATTCACAGGAGGAGGTAACATTTTTATCAGCCTAGCTGATATAGCTGAAAAAGCAAACAAGTGTCTGGGTACAGAAGCTGTTCTTCAAGTCAAAAATAGCAGAAGCTGAAAAGCTAGATACAAGTTGTGAACAATTGCTCTAATTTTAACCTGATTATGGTGTCCACTTAGACTGCGAGAGAGAAAAGCTATTCCCAGTTGGTAGCTGCAAAGCAGAGAGATGAAGGTGCATGAGCTGGTTTCAGAAGATATTGATACTGAAGATGCTGACTTTGAAACTAGGCCTACTTTGAAGAGGGGGGTAGACCAGATGACCTTCAGAGATCTCTTCCACCCTCAGTTATTCTTGAGGATCTGTGATTTTATACTACCTCTTCCTATAAATCTTGCTTTTTAAATGATAAAGCTCTGTTGCCCAAATAAGAACAGCACCCAGAGACCAGGGCACTGGCCAGCTCCTTTCTCTCTTTGTAGCACAGGCCTGGAGGTGATGTAGGCCATTTTGCAAGTTTTCATTTAGATGTGGACTGTTACAGATGAATTCCTGTTTTGGGGAAGACTGGACTCAAAATGGAAGAGGAAAAAAACAAAATACAGTGGCAGGGCATGTGTGTGAGTAGGGCAAACGGGAGCAGGGGTCAGGAAGCCATGGCAAGGGGGGTGCTGGAGGGTGTTGTACACGTACTCACAAGAATAGTCATGCACACATCCACTGAGACATTTGACATTGAGGTCAATCATGTCTTTCAGCTATTTGGAGAACAGCATTGCTGCAGGTTTCAAAAGGATGATCTGCAAGTGCAGCCAAAGCCGGCTCATTAGAGCACCTGCCAGTCTTTATCAGTTGTCAAATAAAGCAGATGGATTTGGTCAGCAAACCTGTAGATAAAACATTAAAGGTTTTGGTGTTGGTTTTTGGTTTTTTTTTTTTCTTACTTTGGGTCCCACTTCAAAGCTAGCTTCTGCTTTAAAGTTCTGACTCAGTCTGATAAATAAAAAGAAGTTTAAGTTTCCAGTTAGCAATGTTTATTAACAAAAAACCAACACAGCTGACCATTACAATTTTTAGCATAGGCAGATTCAACCTCCATTTTTTTTCATAAAAGGAGGGAAAATGGCTTACCAGAATTCACAGCAAAGTAATTCTATAAGTGAAATAGCAAACAGTAATGATAATCATGCAGCAACAAGCATTCATTACCTTTTATCCTAGAAGTTTAAAACAAGTATGCCTCACAGTATCTAAGACATGTTAGCACGTGTTAAAGGACATAATTCCTATATGACCATAAAATTAGGGTGCTCTGCTTGGAATGAAGTTCACAAGAATGGACACAGGAGCTAATGGAGGAGAGCTCCATCTCGCCTGTTAGGGCAACCACCCTGAAGATTGTCCCCTGGGGTTTAGGGGAGCCCTATGGGCTGTATTACACGTACCTCTCTGCTGTATCTTTTCTGAAGCTGGCATTTGTCAACACAGTGTGTCCTCAGCCAGTTTCAGCCCTGGAAGCCTAGTCCTTCCCAGAAGGGTTGGTCACTGAAGGGCAGATGCTTTGCACGCTTCCCTTTCAGCTTCTTTGGATATTAGGAGCAACATTGAGTCTGGTTCACCAAGCCTAGGCTTGTGTAGGTAAAAAAATCCTTATCACTCAGGTGTTTGTGCAACACAAACTTTAGAAAGAAGCATAGACACCCTCAGAGGGAATTAATTAAGAAAATGCAAATTCATCTTCTTGGCAAGCTACTAATAATTTCCATTCAGCTCTAATTATGATTTACAATCGTTACAAAAACTACCTCTACATATTCATCACTTTCCAGCAGCTACTTCCTAATCGATGTCACTGCTGATGGGATTGGACGTTGCTTCAGACATATTTCTGATGCTGAGATTAAGAAGTGAGCATCATTCCGGGATTATTGCCAAGGGCAGAAATCTCAGAGCAATGTGATGAATGGAGAGGTGTGAAGGAAGCACTTGAGGAATAGACCTTATCTCACACTGTTGATTTCAGGGAGATATCTTCTGGAGAAGTAAAGAAATTACAAGCACTTGTCAAAGAAGATAGTAGTAAGAGATTTGACATAATTCAGCAAACGCTTTCTGGTGAGGAGTAAGAAAACACTTTCCTTCCTGGCAAAACCCTCATTTATCACCTGGGAACAAAACTAATTAAGTGACTCAAATGAGAACTATGAAGTGATGCTTTTAATTATCTCTTCTGTGTAATAATTCTTTGTCATGCAGACATGCAAATGATTTGCTGTTCCCAAAAGATTGCGTTTGTGATTAAAGAGAAGAAAGAATGCCAGATTTTACCTTCAGCAGCACAAGCCTACATCCACTGTAAAGTCACCAAAGGTGTTGGAATAACACAGGATTTAATACGTAATTGGGAGTAATTCCAGCCTCAAATTATACTGGTTTATCATTGTATGCTTTTCCTGATGCCTAGAGAGCGATATGCCTCAAATCTTGTAAACAGAGATTCTCATTCAGTGAGGAGTACCTGTAGCCAATAAAATGGCAGACTTGCATCATTTTAATACTCCGAGCAAATCCACACAGGTCAAAACAAACCATGGAGCTTGCAATCTCTGTGTCTGGCATTTCAGCTGACATTTACCTGGCGGGGAGAGGAAGGAATAGTGGGAGGGAGAGGGGAGCGGGAAGAGCAGCGCCGGCTTTCAGGTGGAATTATAATAACTCTCCTCTTCCTTTATGGCAAGGTATTAGCATAGAGCCAGTGCCAGTGAAATTAGCCCACCATTGTACTGAATAAGCAGTGCCTGGGTTGAGACAACAAACCCCTTGATCTTATCTGTCAACACCCAGATCATCATCTAGGCTTTGACTTATCATCTGTTCTGTCAACAGTTCCCCCATAGAGAAAACAAATGGCAACAGTCATAGTAATGGCAGCCTGCAGCACACAAGAAGCTTTTAGGTTTAGCAACCCACCAGGCCATAAAAATGTGCCATTTTAAATAGGAAGACTCATTGTTACTGAAGAAGAGAGCCTTTGGGCCATTTTAAGCAATGGGATTACAGTGATTTCCATCTCGGACAACAGTTTGGTGGTACAGACATTGCAGAGCTCAGTGTTTGCAATCAAACTTGCTGCTCAAGATCCACCAAAACCCCCAGAATTTTTTGTTTAATTTTGGTTGATTTTCCTTTGTCCATTTATGTCTGTATCTAAATTAATGGAGAAGTATAACAAAACAAACAAAAACCAAAGCAGAGTGCTTTCATTAATGGAATATTTTGGATGGAAGATTAACCAGCAAAACAAGGGGACTCAATAGTGTGTTTCCCATCCTTTTTCGTCTGCTGTTTCCTTTTCCTTGCCCTTCAGGCTGCCATGAGACGATGGCCTTTCATTATGTGGACACAGAGTAGTGAGCAATGGGCAGTCCTCCTGGACAGGCACCAGCTCCTCAGCCAGCATAACCTGCCTCTCCGACATATTAACTTGGAGAGGTTCACAAGGGTTTTTATCAGGGTGCCCAGGCTGCTGATAAAATGTGACCTACTTTCTTACCCAGACATATTTATATTCCATTTATTGCTGAGCCATCAGGTTGCATACAGAGAGGCGAAGCATCTCTGAGAGCATGGCAGATGTAGACAATATATGAGCCAGGCAGGGGAAAGGCACAGACTGGCAGGTTTGATCAACCCCCATGGACCCACCAGGCACAAAAATGGGTCCTGGGGGAAGTGGAAAGAGATATGTAGCTGATAACAGCAATTTGGAGGACAATCTTAGGACAGGCATGTGCAGAAAGAGAGAGTATCAGGTGGAGGAAAGCCATGCCTTGGTGAAGGAAGATCCACTGAAAGCTGACTAGCCATGATCTCCTCTCTGAAATGTGTTGGCAGGGTTCAAACTCTTATTAAAAAGATCAGCCTGTCCCTTTCTGAGACGATTTGTGCATCTGTAAAGCCTGTAACATCCTCATGTCTTCAAGAAGGAAAAGAAAAACCTATTTAAATTAAATGGCTTTGGTACAAAGAGGATCTGGCAGTGGCCAGCTTTATATTATTAACATTTCCCAGGAGTGATGTTCCACAGTGGCAGGCTGCTGTAATTACCAGAAGAGAAGTTGTAAGTCCTATTGAAAAGACCAAGAGATTTGCTAGCGACTTCAAAGAGGTAAAGATTTGTGTGGATTTGCACGGGGATAGAAAATGCAATGGGTTAGAAAATCAGGTCCTCTAGTGTCTTTAATCTTTTGTGGGCTTTATGCAGACGTTTTGGTCTACAGGGGATTTAAATTAAGTTGCAAAAGAGACTTCCTAAACTTTCTATCCGAATGTTATATTATGTGGGTTTTATACTATTAGCTTAAAAAATTGACCTTTTCTAAGCTTTTTGGATTAATGGCTTGTGGACAACTAATGCTGGCTTAGTGTTGGCAAGGAATTTACTTTCATGAGGTGGAGATAGATGACGATCTAATAGTTTTCACAGACTTTTTCTGTGAAAACTATTAGATCGTATAGTGATTTGCCTTTATCTAGGAAATTTACATATATGATAAAAGTTGAAAGAAAGATCTTGGGATGAATCATAAATTATCAAAAATGACAGGTCAGGATAAAGTACACTGCAAAAGGTATTTGAGAGAACTTATACTACAAAATACGTTATATGTAGTCACGGTGAAACTATACGATCGGACATTTAGACTCTTTTTGGTCCTATTTTTATATTAAAAGTAATGGTTGTAAAGTAATTTGCAGATTTATTCTGAATTATTTACAACTGATCATCTTACAGGTTTTGTGATTTTTATTTTTTTTTAGATGGATGTCAGTCTAAATGTGACAGAGCAGTCAATTAAGGTAAAAAAATAATAATAATCGTACTTGTGATTTAATATAACCTGGTTCCATATGGATATGGAGCAAAGGGAAACCTGCTTTCAGACTGTGCACTGTGAAGAGAAGTCCCAGAGAATCTAGTAGTCTGAGGATCCTCCCTGTAGTTTTGCAGCTAAGGTGAGAATATCACTTCTATAAAATAGTGAGACACACTTTCAAAAATGCTCAGTATTGTGAAAGATCTCTGAATTGTCTGGACACCCCCCCCACCCCCCCCCAAAAAAAAAAAAAAAAAAAAAAAAAAAGATCCTTTTCACTGCAAAGATCACTTCAAAGACAAAAAGCATCTTTTAAAAGGTTTCCAGATCCTGGCCTTGCCACTGGTCAGGTTTTCCCTCTTGCCCATAAGTTCCAGCATACTTTGAAAATCTATCATTATAAGAATTTTATGCAGGTTCAGGTCAAACATGGAGCAAATTAGGGCACGCTTCAGTAGGCAGATGGCAAACAGCTTTCCATTAAAAGAATTGTTGTACATTGGTTTCCATTGTGCCTTGCTTTCCTTCTGTGTTCAACTGGAATAAAGCTACTTATTCCACAGTAACATTGCATGGTTAAAACTGGCTAGCTTGTTAAGACCTCGGGAGAGGAGCCAATGTAGTGGGCTGGGGATGACTGACTGGTTTGCCCTTGAGGAGTAGTGGAGTAGTCATGGACCCCAGTATCCTCAACAGGGTAAGGCAGAAAGGATTCAGTAGGAGCTGAATGAGGCAGGGTTTAACACCAACTGTGGGAGCTGATGTCCATTCCCTGTCTTCTCTCTTCAAGATGTTTGCTGGCCCATCATTGTGGTCTGGGAGCCAAGGCTGAAGTTAACAGACAAAGACTACAGGATAATCTAGATGGACTGTGAATGCAACACGAAAGGGAATACTTGTTCTCTCTTTTTGCACCCAAAAAAGAAAAGTACTACTTGTGACTTCCTCCCAGCTCAGGCATTTTGTAGATAAAACTGTAAAGTTTCTATCCTTTTTGAATATCCTTACAAAGACATGTATCAACCCTATGTCTGCATCTCTCTTCCTCATAGATATTATATCAGCCGAAGGTGTTGACGCAGAAGAGGACTGTGGTTGGGCATACAGTACATACCATTCCCTGGGCTAACTTACTCATCAGTCCTGGCTGCCCAAGAAAGAGCAAGAGCAGAGAAACACAGCAGATGGCACGGGAGTCCTGGGAAGACCATTGCCATTCTTCGCTTGTTCCAACACAAAATTGCCCCTGCAGATGAGAGGTGCCTTGTGGGAATGCTGTTATAGCCAACAAGGGAGAGGTGCCATAGAAGCTGGAATCGGGCTCATGGAGAAATGTCTCCTGCTGTGCAGTGAGCAGGTCTCCAGCTGCTGTTCTGCAGACAAGATACAGAGCACATGCAGAGAGGTACTGAACCACAACCCAAGAAGAGTCTTTGGGCAGTGCTTTGCTGTGAGTACCAATTGCTAGATGCTGTTTTGAAAGAATCAAGTGTTTTGTTGACCCTGACATGCAGAGACATTTAGCAGGTTTAAGATTTAGCGTGAGGGAATCTCCAACTGTTTCACAGAAACATCATTTCATGGTATATAGCTTTTCCCTTGCCTTCGTCTATTTTCTTACACTTGCCATGCAAAATAAAGTCAGCTGTTAATGAGGGCACACTGGTTCCACTCAAGATAAATTAATGGGGAATTTTGGTTCTACCATATTTTCCCTGTTTTATTTTCACTCCCCTGAGTGTGTATTACCCTGTCCTTCTCTCAGTTCAGGACAGAGCAAGAACAGTCATATTTCACCATGGTGAGCCCCATGCTCTGCAGCAGCTGTAGCATCAGATACCTTTGAGGAAAGTTAGAACAGCCTCTGAACTGTTTCTCTCACATTTGTACTCTACATAGATACACTGCACCCATGATTGGAGAATCTGTCATAAGCAACGGCACATAGATGATGCAGTGGTCCATTTTGCCCATACACTCTGTCTGCTCCATCAAAATGTCCAGATCTAAGTCTGGAGCTAAGTGTCCGTAAGGTAAAGTGAGGTTTCTCCCATTGGGCTATTTCCTGACATGTGCACTAGAATTGGCTTGTAATAAAGAAGAGGTCAACTTTCCCAGAGGCAAATGACTGCAGAAGACACCAGACTGAGCTGATTTAGTCTGTCTGAAGCAAGAAATCTAGTCAGGAGAGTCTTGACTAAGCCACAGGAACCAAGTGCCTCTCTGAGGACTGTACTTGTGATTAACTTCTACTTGCTACACAGCTTTGCATAATGGTTATACATACTGGACAAACTCAGTGGCTAACAACCTCACTAGTAACCAGCAGTAGACTACCACACAGTGATTATACCCTAGGGTCAGAAGGCCAATTTTGTGATTGACAAAAACTCCCACAGATATTATGTGAGAAAATGTGCTTGTTTGCTCCTTTTTTGCTCTGACAGATTCATTAAGGCTTACTTCAAATTAAAATCTAGACTTTGATTTTGCATTAAGAAATAAAGGTGTTCTCAAATGGATTTCTGCAAGGATAGGGGGTTGGAACTAGATGATCACTAAGGTCCTTTCCAACCCAAGCCATTCTATGATTCCATGATAGCAAAGAAAACCTGTCTTAAAAGGCAAGTGAGTGAAATTGCTTAAGTAAATCTATAAAATCATTTGTTATACTAATAAACTCCAGATTTAATTACACCTACAATGAAGTCAGCCACTTGACAGCTTGTAAGCTATCATGGTGTAAATCTGATATACAGTGGGTGTAAGCTAGCACAGCTTCCTTGACTTCAGCTTCATGAAAACACTGGGCTCAGTGAAGCAACTCCAGTAGAGATGAAGACCCAACACTACATTCAAACTCCTCCCAGATATCAGCAGATTTTTTGTCTGTGGTCATTTTAGTCTCATTTCATTTAAAAAAAGGAAAAATGTTGAAAATAGATGAGGCAGAGTTCGGGATCTGATTTATCTCGACTCTCTGCTAGTTTTTCCTGGGTGTAAAGACACAGATTGTGGTGGTAGGTACACCTGAAGTCAGGGAAGGTACAGTTCACAGTGTGGAAAGACTGTGGAGAGGAGGCTGTCAGTGTCTTACTGCAAGGTCCTCCTGGGATAAGCTCATGGCAACGCTTAGTTTCCAAAATAGATCTTTTGGTAGCTGGGAAGTAACAGAGTAAAACCATCCTGAGCTACTAGTGGGGAGTATCCATGGTGAGGACACCTTGATAGGGCACCTTTGAGTTTTCCCCTTCATGGCCTTATAGTCACTGTGTATTGATCAGTCACTGCAGAAAATTTAGCCATGACCACCATGGGCAAGCTCCATGGGCAAGTCCCTTGCCCCATGCTTTAAGTACTAAGGTATACGTTGGCATGGCAACCAGGAGGTGAGGGGATGGACAGGAGATGTATAATGCTGCCATGCTTCTAAATCATGTACCTGTGTAGCTTTTTTGCTTTTGCTGGACCTGATTTGTAAGCCACCTCCAAGAATGTGAGGAAAACTACGAAAACCTGGTAAATAGCAGAGGTTTCAAAGAAGGATGTCCACTTGTAAGAACACCACCTGTGAATGCACTAGACCACTACCAGACACTAAATACTGCCCTGCTGTGATTCTCCAGCTCTGGAAAGAGAAATCTAACACATTGTTCACTTTAGCTCTGGATTAGCTCCCTAGGACTACACAATGCCAACAGAAGTGGCTTTGCAAGGGATGAATTGTTTGCTTGCCTGTTGCCCAGGCAGTCTGAGCCCTTCCAGATGTGCTGCATCTCCACTACTCTCAGATCATAAACACTGTCAGTAGAGTGCTAAAGAAGCGCTGGAAATAAGTACTGGGAAAACACATGAAACTGTTGAGGTTCTAGGCGACATGGCAACGTGTATTGCAGATCCTAGTAACATCAAATCTTGTAGAGTATCTTGTTCATGATGTCCAATTTAAGCCAATCACTTGATTTGAGGCCAGGAAAGACCCTGAGGGGAGAGGAATATTGTTTTTTTTTCTGTAGTGTGCAAGATACAACCTGCTTCCTAGGGCTATTTCAGACTTTTAAGTAACAATTTTCCTACTGCATCATTGTTTCTGTACGCGGGCTTCCCATGGGTCTTTTCTTCTCCCTTTATACACTACACTATTTGTACTGGCTCTCAGTCTTTACTATAGGTCTTCATTTGTCAGAGGATATTAGGAAACTATTTTGAAGCCTCTAACAGTCAGTGGCATGTGGAGGTGATGCTCTAGGGCCCTGTTGAGATTAAACGTTTACTGCTTGGCTTGTTTGTGATGACAGAGACCTGGCTGGTCTTCTCTTCCTATGCAAACTGGCAAAGCTGTGCATGTCAGCAGCCAGGAAACCAACCCTGTCGGCATCACTCCTCGTTTGTAGTGAGGAGCAGCTTAGCCTGCGAACACACAGTTTCAAAGCAGCACACTCTATCCTCCAGCACAAAACTCTCTGACAAGCTTGTGCTACAAGAGATAATACCAGTGAGAGGTCTACTGAATGTATGCCTTGTCTTCATGGGCTCTGGAAACAACACTTAATGAAAGTGGGCACTCCTTCCCTCTCACTGGGAAGATGAGCCTCACAAATAAAAAAGAAGCACTAAATGATATCCAGTGAAATAGGTACATAGAAATCTGCTGTCACCCCTCTTTCCAAGCTTGTGCTACAAGAGATAATACCAGTGAGAGGTCTACTGAATGTATGCCTTGTCTTCATGGGCTCTGGAAACAACACTTAATGAAAGTGGGCACTCCTTCCCTCTCACTGGGAAGATGAGCCTCACAAATAAAAAAGAAGCACTAAATGATATCCAGTGAAATAGGTACATAGAAATCTGCTGTCACCCCTCTTTCCACAAGTGAGGACAGACATCATCTAAGTCATAAGCATCACTACACTGGTTTTAATGATGACATCGTCTTTGTGCCCGTGCACCAGTGTGTCCTCACTCTGCTGTGCTAGGCTTCCATCACACTCCCTTCCCTATCTCTGCTAAGTTGTTAGTGCATAACAATTAATGGCAATGTCTCAGGAGCTGACAATATTTGTACCAACTATGACTAGCTGGTTATCTTGTGTTTGACAAGCTATCTACCAATGTGTTTGGAGGTAGTGATATCTAAGGACAAAGAATAATACTTTTAATACTTTTTGGGAGCAAAGCACTCACCTTGACAAGCTTGCCCTTGCTTTCCTTTTCAGAATCTCCCAGGTGTGAATTCTACCTTATTGTTTGCCATTCCCAGGAAATGAAAGACATCCTATCAAAACCAGGCTCCAAAGCACAATGACACAACAGCCTGGAGTAGGTATTCATGATACTGGACAAATGACCAGGCTTTCTTACACCATGTTTACTATACAATGGGTTTTGATTGTTCTTTCACCCATGAGTCAGCGTAGTATACACTGTGTGTAGCATGTGTGCACGTCAACAAATGGGCTTCCAGCATCCACCATGCACTCTATGAATTGCAAAAAAAAAAAAAAAAAAAAAAAAAAAAAAAAAGGGAACTACATTGCAGATCTGTGGTAGAACCCAGGAAAATGGTCTATGATGTTTAAATCACCATAAGAGACTTCTTGATGAGCTTGTGTCTGACATGCTATTAGATGTGACATTAATTTACCAAGCAGGAGTTTTAGGTCAAACAGAAGAAAGTACTTTTTTTTTCTCGCACAAGCATAACCAAACTCTAGAGCTCCTTGCCACTCCAGAATTTGTGACAGCCAAAAGTATGAAGTAATTCACAAAAAACAAAGTCTTGGAAGATGCATCCTCCTATTCAACCATAAACTGAATTGATTGAACATAGAAGCATCCCACTGTAGGAGGCAGATAGCTGGATGTTTGCCCAGTTCTACACTCTTTACCTTAACATTCGCTGCTGACCACACAAGTGGATGAACTAACTGTATGAGACGTGTTCTTATTTTATGTCCATCTTCCAGGTAAAACACAACCCAGAATGGATTCTGACCACTTCTTGCTATTGCTGATATGTCATTACTTGCCTTGCAGATGATCTGTGTGTGAAGCCAACAGAACTGCAGTGGTATGCAGGGATACCCTCTGGTCATGTTGGAGTTTAAACCAAATATCAACTTGAACAATCATGTTTTACTCCTATATACTAAATTTCCCCTAGTATGTTCAATTGGAAAAAGTGCTCCACACTACTCTGTTAAGCAGAATTTACTGCAGCAGATTATCTACCACGTCCTGTTCAGAATAAGCCACCAGTTGCAATGACAGGCAGCCAGCCCTGTACACACGTAATCTGTGTTATTTTGGAAGCAGCACAGAAAAAGACAAAAACAGAACAGAGAGTTGTAATGATGGGTGTATGCTGAAAGGCTCACACTCAAATTCAGGCTGTCCCAGCTAATAAGTTTTTTCCCCATTGCTCTGAGGGTACCTCTGTGCCTTTCTGGCTTCAGCTCTCCCAGTGGAACTTGATCTGGGTGAAAGCAGGCGGGTGGAGGTGAGCAGGATGCTTTCTGCTCCTCCTCAAGGCTGTTGCTTCACAACCTTTGAGTCAACACATTTCAGACCTCCCACGGAGAGAAGAGCTGGTTTTTTACCTGTGCAAGTCCCAGCACAATAACTTTGGGTAGCTTTCCCCAAGGCGTTTTACTGAGGTCATACATGACAGTCACAGATATTTCCCAGATTAACAAATCTCGTGGAAGGCTGTGGTGTGTTGGACAAAGAAATTTTTTTGTTTTTAATTACTGTAAGGCAGAAGTTAGCTAAAAGGCAATCATACAAACTGATATCTGAGTCACTTGACCATGACTTCCTGCATTAAAACAGAGACACAGAAGAAGAATCCCATCTCTGCTTCTTCATTTTTGTAACACGAGGCTCTTTTTGGCAACACCAGCTAAGAAAGCAGTTTTCTGGGGACCTTCCTGAAATGGGGGAATCCCTGGAGGAAGTGGAAGAAATTTCTGTGTTGTGAGTCTTATGTACCATGGGGGAGAAAAGAGGTGTTGGAGGAGGGGTCAAACTGCATGTAAATATAGCAGCAAAGGGATTTGCTAACTGGTATAATTTAGGAGAGGATAGAGGATACTCTGAGGATGAAACAGAGAGCTAGAAAGCTTTAACTAGATCCCTTGATTGTATGTAAAAGTTATCCACAAGGAAATTGTCCCAACATTTCTTGGGAGGGACTGTTAGCTGGTAAAAAGGCACAATTTCTGACAAAGTAGCAAAAAAACCCCAATGAATGTGCTGCTTTCTTGCAGAAGACCACAGACAGCAGTTGTTTCAACCACACAGGTAAGACTGACAAGGTACCTGAGCTGCATATTAACAGCAAAGTGATTTCTCAGAAACAGCACAAGAGCAGAATGACAGCAAAGCACTGAAGGTGAGCAAGGCTCTCGTATTTGCTATTCGCACAGGATAACGCTCCCGCCAACAGTTGTTGAAACTTGTATCCTTGATCAGGAATGACGTTTTGTCATTTCTGCAAATGAATAGAATTCCTCTGATGAAGAATTTGAAGTTTCAGCAGAGCCAAAATTGCTCAATGCTGTTAATAGGGCCCAGGCTGAGCTTTCAGGCCAAAATAGCAACAGTTCAGGGGAAAAAAATAAACAAGTTAAGAAAACAGCCAGGATGCCCCAGAAGGATGTAAGCTATGCAAATCTCTCTCTTTCCAGTTAGCACCTTGTTCCAACTCTCTTCTATTGATGATCCGAGGGCTGGAGCACCTCTCCTATGAAGACAGGCTGAAAGAGTTGGGGCTGTTCAGCCTGGAAAAGAGAAGGCTCCGGGGAGATCTTATAGTGGCCTCCCAGTACCTGAAGGGGCTACAAGAAAGCTGGGGAGGGACTTTTCATAAGGGCAATTAATGACAAAACAAGGGGAAATGGGTTTAAGCTGAAAGAGGGGAGGTTTAGATGAGATATTAGGAAGAAGTTCTTCACTGTGAGGGTGGTCAGACACTGGAACAAGTTGCCCAAGGAAGTTGTAGATGCCCCCTACCTGGAAGTGTTCAAGGCCAGGTTGGATGAGGCTTTGAGCAACCTGGTCTAGTGGAAGGTGTCCCTGCTGATGGCAGCGTAGGTGGAACTGGATGAACTTTAAGGTCCCTTCCAATCCTAACCATTCTATGATTCTCTGACTCTTTTTTCATGTAGTTATTTCCCACTAGGATAAACCCAGTTTGGATACAAGAAGATATAAGCATTCTTACCTTTTTCATGGTGCAGGGCACAAGTGACATCTTATAGCGTGGGCAGGTATGTGCTTAGCTGATGCTCAAATTATGCCAGGTTTTCTACAGAGAAGAAAGAATTGGATAATTAAACATAGGCCCCTTTCTTTTGTTACGATAGTTCTTGTTCCAGGAAAGCATCCGTTGATTTCACCATGATCTCTGCTAAAGACTGAATCCACACAGACTGTGGAAAAGGGCCTTCAAGAGCGGGAGCAACTATGTTCTTTCCTAATAGATTCCTGTGGCTATGATATTTTTTGGTTGCAGAAGCTGAATAAGTCTGAAGTGAGTTTATTTCAGCATCCCCACGTGAATTTTCACTGTTACTGTGTACAAGCCAATGAGATGGTTAAATCCTTGGCAAACAGCAGACCCCAACTTCATGCTACAGATGGGAAAGTGCCCAAATCTCAGGCCAGGTGTAGTCTAAAGAATAGCTGCAAGTAACACTCAGACATAGAACTTTTTCCTTCAGTTATTTGATGGCCAAGTCCAATACAAACTGGTTTTACACTATATATATATATACATGCACGCATGTACATAGAAATACGTACAGATGTGTTTACGCATGGGTTTGTGGTGAGGTAATTGCTCTACAGAGCTTGACAGCACTGGCTGCCACTTAAGGGCAGCATTTCAACAGATTACAATTATTTGTTATGGAAAATCAGGTCACTGTTGCATAGGAAGGGAAATAAAACCGAAAGCTACTCCTCCTCACTTCCTCTAGCAAGAAGATTTTCAGGTTTGAGGCTTCTGACAGGAGGAAGTTGTTAGGAGTTGTCTTCCAGGCAGATCTCCTATCTGTGTTTGGCTGTCCTGATGGTAAGCAGACTCGCAGCAAAACTGATGGGCACAGCCAAGCTGGGGAGGGACTTTTTTCCAGGGCAGTGAGTGATAGAACAAGGGGTGATGGCTTCAAACTGGAAGAGGGTAGGTTTAGATTAAACATTAGGAAGAAATTCTTCACTGTGAGGGTGGGCAGACACTGGAACAGGTTGCCCAGAGAAGCTGTGGCTGCTCCTCCCTGGAAGTGTTCAAGGCCAGGCTGGATGAGGTTTTGAGCAACCTGGTCTAGTGGAAGGTGTCCCTGCTGATGGCAGGGGGGTTGGAACTGGATGATCTTTAAGGTCCCTTCCAACCGAAACCATTCTATGATTTCATCAGCCTCACTTCAGACAGCAAGAGGCAAGGAAACAGCTGGGCCTTCAACCAGCCCTGGTGTTTCAGTCCAAACTCATCTGGCAAGTGCTTTTCAAACACATCCTGAAGGAAGAGTGGAGAGAAACAGTTCTGAGTCTCCCCTGCTACAGCGCTTTTATGGTATCATACGTCCCAGTCAGCTGTGTAGAAACCTGGGGCTGGAAATGAAAAGCTCTATTTTTCACCCTGCTCAAGCAGGCGTACGTCAGCATGAAATGTGTAAAACTAGGATGTCACAGGGGTCACAGTTCCAGCATATGCACCTTCTTAAGGGTTTTTATCAATGTAAGAAAACTCACTGCTAGAATCAAAGCCATTTTAACTGACATCTCTGTTTTGCTGAGTAACTACGTGGATGCTGCTTTGCCTCAGCGACTCTCTGTGCTCAGTTTGACTTTTTTGTCTCAATTTCAGGTGTATAAAAATACTATGTTTCATTCTGGAATAAAAGCTTCCTTCCTATTTTTAAAGTTTAGTTGTTCTTTTTTGTTTTGTTTTCTTGGTTGGTGCATGCCTTTCAGAAGCGCAGTAAGCAGTGTGAATGAATCCTCCTGCCTGTTAACCTAGAGTCCTTGTTCAGCTGTAGACTTGTATTATAATAAATTGATTTTGGTTTTATTTTTTCTCATTTTGCATGTAGACTGGCTCTCAAGATCCTTAGGTTTAGTGACTCACCTAAAAACTTGGTAGGTGAGCTCATAGATTTTTATCACCAGTGAAGGGTTGTGGTGTTTTCCAAAAAGCTGCTGATCTACGTACAATAATCTGTGCCTGTGTATGCAGAATACATGTATATTCCTCTTTTGGCAAGAAAGAGTACAATGGAAACCCAACAGTGGCATTAGAAATAACTTCCTTACGTGATCCTACGTCACATCCAAGTTGAACTGAGAAAGAATTAACTGTTAACCAAATAGCTCTTTGTTAGACTGTGTAGAGCAGGTTGATGATCTCAGACAAAGACAATAACTCACTCTTTGTTTCTTACAGATCATAGAGGCATCTCTTAACATTGAGTCACTTTTTGTCCAAAATCATGGCTAGCCCAAAGCTGGTGACCTGCAGTAGCAGGCAACCTGCCAAAGCATGGTCAGATTTTGAACAACGCACAGCAGGGCTTGCAATCAGCTACAAGTCACTGTGTTTGGTGACTGGTGCCTATGAGAGATGGCAGCTTTTAGCTCCTCACTTCTGCTCAGCTTTGGATTTGGGGGGAACCAGGAGCTGCTGCACACACAGACACAGTGCACAGTTGCTGCCAAATCTCAACCCATCCTGTGTTTGGTGAGAGAGCAGCTCCTGCTGCACATGCAGTGTCTCTTGGCATGCCTGACTTCCAGCTGGGAAGGAAATCTACAGTCCTGCGTTTCACTTTGTAGAAGCTTCTAATTTGTGCTCTTATCTGTTATCTCTCTTCATCATTTCCAGAATAAGTCATGCACAGGCAACATGATTTATATAGCTCAGTGGAATGAGCTATAAAAATTAAATGCCCTGCTATCCATATTTCTATATCACATATAATTCTGGTCATTCTTTAAAAAAAAGAAGAAATCTTCTAATATATCTTTGACAATACAAAAAGGCTCCTTGGTCTCTTTTTCTCTCACATACACCCACTCATTTGTTGTGCATTCACACGCTCACCTCCTCCTGTCTCTTGCACGCTCTCGCACCATCCAGGAGGTCCTGCTTTCTAACGTGTACATTGGTACACAAAACACAATCAGGACAAAAGATTTGCAAACTCTAATTAGCCTGGCTGATTTTTTACTTGGTCTGGAGAGCCTTAAAACCTGAAAAGGCATTGAATATCAACAGTGTGGCACTTTATCCAACAGGGGAATATTTGTTTTCATAGGTGAACTACCCAGCACCAGTAGTCCTGACCTCCCTGGCCATGAGGTGAATTGAGCTGGAAGAAAACACTCTACTTTCCCAAGAACAGACACAGGTTATCTTTTCTTTAACCTTCCAGTTTGTTTCCCCTACTTGTTTGTTTGGGTTGTTTTACCCTCTATCCATTTGAGGTGTGTTTCTGGTTCAATTCCCCTGTAAAGGCCAGAGGAATTAGCACTGTTGAAAGAAATCCAGTACTGAATTGCCCTTATGTTGTCCGGACTTTGTTATGGCTTCAGTTCATTAAAACCAAGAGACAGACAGCTGGAAGAGAGAGAGAGAGACCGGCTAGAGGGAGGCACTCAGGGCTGGGCTGCGGTAAGTCTTTTTTAGGGGCCAGACCTGTTTTCCTTTGAAAAGAACATGATGAAAAAGTCACAGCTGTGAAATGGCAGGCTGAGTAGGAAATGACATATTCCAGGCAAGCTGGAAAAAGAGTGATAGATGCTCCATGCCTTCATTTCCCTAAGTGTCTCATGTCCGGTTCCCTCCACCACTGCAACTCAATCTGCAGATGGGTACATTGCATCCATGCCTCGATTCTCCAGCTCTCCAAGCTTTTGATTTATTCCTCCACATACCTCCCAGTCCCCTTATGTTCCTGAAAAGTGCCCTCAGCAGGTCCCATTGATGGTGTGGTGGGCTGCCTGCAGCTCCTGCCAGTTGTGGGCATCTCTGAGGGCCTGTGGGCAAGAGCATTTCTCAAGGTGGAATCCAGTTGCCATGTATTCCCAGCCCCTATCCCAAAGGGATGGACAAGATAAAGACTGCAGAAAGAGAGAGGTGGTCCCCTCCCAAAGACTGCAAGAGAGATGCAGCCAGATGAGGAAAAAGGGGGAAGCAAGACTGAACCTCAAGTTCATCTTATTTTCTGAGAAAATTGAGATCTTCAGAAAAATGAATTTTGCACAGCTATTCCAAATCAAACTTCCCAGGTCTCTCTGGTCTACTTAAGCATAGTTATCAAGACAACCTAAAATAAGAGTAGAGTCCTTGGGGCACAGTAGCAAGAGAGTGACTTTTTCCTACCAGTTCTCCAAAAGCTCACTGTTGCTACTCCAGTAATTGCAACAAGGGAGAGGATCGTCGTAAGAGACTGGCCTATTTTTAAAAACAAATCAGGACTGAAACTTTTCTCCCTTCTCTGTTCTCAACTGTTATTCCTCTTTCCTTCCCCTCTCCCCACACTTAACCATTTCATTACTGCAAAGGCAGGCAAATGAAAGCAAGAGAACATAAAGGGAACAGATTACACAGGGGAAGCTCCTGAAAGAAAAAAGCCTGTTTCTTTCATCAAAAAAATCCCAAAGGGTTTTGAAAACTGAACTTTGGGGCATTATTTTTTACTTCCCAAAAAATCCAGCATCTAATAAAAAGTATTCTGTTTGAAAGTCATGCACCAGCTCTGTTAAATAAACCACTGAAAATAAGTTCTGTACTTTGTAAATACGCGAGTATCTGCTACACATACACTATGAATAACTCCATGAGACTGAATAATTCGGTGTGACTGAATACTCCTGTATTTGGAGGGAAACATACATTGAAATGCTTTTGAAGTTATTTCTGTCTAGTGTGACAGAGTTTACTAAGCTGTTTCCTAGGCTTTTTGTCAAGGAACGACAGAAACCATATAAACTATAATTTAAAAATAGCTACTTACTAGAAAGAACAGATGGTACATTCATATACTACAAAATTGCAAAATTTTAGCAACCTTGAATATCAAGTTCTTGAGTTGCAACTCATTTGTGCTGGAAACTTAGTTAGCAAGTTAAAAAAAAAATACACATTCAGAATACTGCAGAGCTGTAAAAGAAGCAAGTGCTGACACATTAAACAAAATGCATCTATTTTTATGTCAAGTCCTGATAACAGTACATTTTTTCTTTTTCAAATATAAAGAGAAAAAGAATTCAGATCTTTCCAGACTTGGCCAAGGCACCTGATTCACAATGGAAAATATTTTTATGTCTTATGTCAGCATTACTTTGTTCCAAATTAAGGCCTGTGGTACTGAAATCTTTCTTTTATGATAGCACCCATTTTTCACCAGTTCTCTCTTTCCTATAATAGCATCATGTGTTGGAGATGCAACACAGAAGCATTCCAGTTCACTCAGCTTTGCACATCAGTTTTCATCTGTGTCTGAATGCAAAATTACATAATGAAATGTATCTTTTGTGACGCAACCCAGTGAAACCCTGGAGGAAGAATGCAAGATTGAAACCAAATTTCACAAACAAATTAGCCTGAATCAGATTTTTTTAACTGAAATATTACCAGAAAAAAAAAAGGTTTTTTATATTATATATAAGGTGTCACCACAAGCGTTTAAGGGCCAAGGCTGAAGACACAACTCTCCCTTTCAATTTAAATGACTACCCCTGTCACTAGTTAATATCTGGAACTGAATGACAAGCTGTTATGAGTGTCTTAGCAAAATTAAGTTCTTGAAAGATAAATCAATAAACTGGGAAGCAGAGAAGTATCAACACTGAAGAAATGGTGGTGTTACTCAGACAAGTATAGAAGGTTTGGTATCAGCAGCTGAAAGAAAGCGACATAAACACTTGGCAATTGTGCACTTCACTGGGAGCTATAAACACCCAGTGGACTGGGTCTGTCTAGCTCTCCCCATGACTTTACACCTCAGTTCAATGAATTTTTGATGCACCTGTGAAAAGTCATCTCCGATACTTTCTGGCAGGGGCTGAAGTTGCACTGAAGTCAATGTGACTTGAAGAGTACAACAAGTGAAGGGCTTGCTTAAGACACTGCAGTCTTTGCACCTCCAGCTTTCAACTAATCTTTTATAGTCTGCCAGGGAGCTAGAACCAGGCATTACTCAGAACTTCAAAAGAAATCTGCTTCCTCCAAGATTTCCAGACAGATATATTTTCTATGCAATATGATGCTTTAGTCCCACTGTTCACAGTCAGTATATATCTCTTACCTTGGACTTCTCATAACACCTCTAGCATCCTAGCATGTAACTCCCATGCCCTCCCTGTCTACTTTCTCTTCTGCTCTTTCTCATAGTTGTAAACATTTTGGAAATTGGGTTGGTTGGACATGAATACTGACCATGTTTTTTTATCCCTCTAACCATCTTCTGTTGCTTTTAGTGTTAATGCCACCACTAACCTGGGCAGTGCTATAGGATGATGCCTGACCAGGAAACTCACTTCTAGCAAGATCTATCCTTACTGTTACTCTTCATTCAAGTCTACAGGCATTACCTCAACCTTTTCAACAATAGCCACCAACAATGAATAACACAGTTCCTGTAGCTCAGCAGAACTCTTTGTGTCATTGCAATGCTGTGAAACACAAACATGGGTCCCTGTGAACTTGAGGGCATCATTTCTACCAGGTAAACTGCTCATTAAACAAACAAGAGATAAGCTAAGCTTGATACATCTTTGCAGCTGTATACAGGTCTCTGGATTAGGAGACAAGTCAATGAAAGTTTATTTGCACTTGTTCATAAGAGCACAAGAGAGAGACCATTGTCCTCTCCCTTGTTTTCATCTGCATTAAAAAGGTCAAGATCAATTTAGAAGTTAACTGTATGTTGACCATCTCATCCAGTGAAGAGAAAAATAAAGTTTCAGCTTATCCAGAGTAATAGTAGATACATATCTCACATTTGATTGGCTGTGAATAGTAGAGACCTGAGGAGAACACTTGTTTTCCTCATTATGATAGTTTTTCACAGCAACTGGCAGTACCCTCGTCTGTCAAACATTAATGAGAAATCGATTCAAAACAAGGCAGACATCTCCCAGCTTTGCTAGAGAACAAGACTTTCTGTTTCTTCAGCACAGAAAGTCACTTAATCAGGTTTTACTGAGTCGTCACCTGGCCCAAAACTGTTCACTGATGTCACCTGGATATTTCAAGGCAGAGCGTGGTAGGCCTGGACCTGCTCAGTCCTCATGTTTAATACCACTCTGGAAACTTCATCTGACCCATCCTGACTTGGACTTTCTCACCAGCCAAACTCACATTGAGAAACAGGGCTTAAACTAGTCCTGTCAAGGAACACCAGTGCTGTCTAAATGATCAGACTTTCTGATTGCAGTCACACATGGCATGAATTCACAAGGTTTCTTCAAACTGGGAGTGAGTACTGTGAGAACTGATCTTCAGCGAGATCCTGGCATGTACGTCAATGCTATTGAGAGCAACAGCTTCAGTGCTGTTTCAACATCCTTTCTAACCATGCTGAAATTACCACTTTCCAATAATTTTATTTTTGAACTGTGTTCTTTCATTATTTTACCCTTCCCCTTTTTTTTTTCAGGGCAGAAGATTTCCCAATGAAAGATTGTCCTGGAAGCATATGATAAAAATAACATCGCCTGGGTGTGACAGGCTCTCCAAATAGCTGACTAAGTCAGAAAGGAGCATAATTATTTAATTTTTTTCCAGTATGATAATCAAAACTAGTGATCTCTTCCTCCTGAGCCAGCCCAGCTACGTGAGGGTGGTGGGCCAGCCAGCAGGAGCTAGTCTAATTCAATATTTTGTGGGAATCAAATTATCTTCAGTTTACTTCTCTCTGACTTCTTTCTTGCTTCTGTCCTGTTACCTCCTCAGGATGAGATGTCCTAGAGGTAATTCATGGTAATTAAGCCTGTGTGAGAAACCCAGCTTCAGAATATGAGTTTTTCCTGCCAAGAGCTTCCTTTATGTCATTTTCTTCACCACACCTTCAGTTTATTGAGTAGCTGTTGTATAGTGCATCTTGCTCTTGCTTACATCTTGGAACACAGTAGAAAATCACAAATTTCCTATTGGAAAACAATTGATAAATAGCTGCCCTGCTATTCATATGTGGGAAATTCATATTTCCCATAAGAAAATTAGATGCTGAATACAGTGGGCGCAAAAATATTTCTACCTGATTAATACAGTTGCATGCCTCAAGCGGTGCTTCATGAAGATAAGGTGGATGTGGTCCTAACACCATCTATGTGATCGCCATCCCTCGGTAGGCTCATTCACAAGGTCAAGGGAAAAAGACAGATGTCTCCAGAGGAAAACTCCTTTCTATTCAGGTGCATCAGTCAGATATGTAGATTAGGCAGGATTAAATTAGGCATTTTTTTTCCCCCACTCTCTGTCCACATTGTCACTAGATCCTTCCTAAACATGTACCCCACTGTCCTATTTCTGGCCTCTCCACATCAGCCTGTCTTCCTGACCCATTCCCACTTCTTATCATATACACATGGCATAATGTCTTGGGAGGAATCTCATTTCCTTGGAAAAGATTCACCAGACACTTTGCACTTAATTTCTCCTTTACTCCACCCTCATTGCTTGCATAGTGGATGCTGACTAATCTCAAAATGTGTCTGCTTCTAAACCCTTTACTCAGCAGGGAAGCATACTGGTACTTCAGGGTGAATAGCAACCCGAGAATAAATTGCTCAGTATTGAAAGAAGGCTGTACAGAGATGGGGGTCAGTCTATTCAACCAAGTAACAAGTGACAGGACAAGAGGAAATGGCCTCAAGTTGCACCAAGGGCAGTTTAGATTGGACATGAGGAAAAATTTCTTTCCTGAAAGGGTTCTCAGGCATTGAAAGGGGTTGCCCAGGGCAGTGGTGGAGTCCTCATCCCCGGAGGGATTGAAGAGTCATGTAGACATAGTGCTGAGGGACACGGGTTAGTCAGGGACTTATCAGTGTGGGGTTAATGATTGGAATTGATGATCTTCAAGGTCTTTTCCAATCTAGGCAGTTCTGTGATTCTGATTCTGTGAACTGCCACTAAATTAATACCAGGCTGAGAACACTGAGCTGATCACCCTGCTCTGCTCATCCTGGTGCATTCTTTTTGCCCTTCCTGTTTTGGAAGTTTGTTCCTCATTGGGAATTTCATGGGACCCTTAGGGTCAGAGAGTAGCTTGCAACAACAGGCTGCACAGACTGGCATTGTTCCTACCTCTGTCTTGTTGCCTCTTCAAGATGTAGCTCCCTAGAGTTCACAGTGATTAAGGCTGTCCTCCAGACCTACTTTCAGAAACCATATTTTTAAGGTAGATTCCTCTTTTCCCCTGGGGCTGCCAACTTACACAAGCCTCCAGTCAGTTTACTACACAAGCTGGTGATGCAGAGTTGTCCCCAACCCCTTTTTCACTTTCAGTTTCAGTTCTCCCTCCAGTGGAAGGCTGCACATTGCATCTAACTCCATTCAGCTTTAATAAGGAACTTTTTCATGTCTATTTCCCAGCTCCAAGGCCTTATTGTAGCCTGAATAAGTCTCCCTATGGATCACCTGCACACCACCCAAGCCAAATGTCTGGAGAACTTTCAAAGTTGGTAAGATAGTGAAGAACTAGGCTGGACAAGAGCAGCATCCCACTGTATAGCCACGTGCATGTGCCATCTCCTTCACTCAGTAACAGTTACAGTCAGTAACATGTCAGATATTTCTTTCTATAACTGATGCTGTGACTCAGTTCAAGTGTCCCTCAGTCCAGAGGACACCAGAGGAGAATTTCACTCTTAGGGAAAACCTCTTCTGCCTGTGGTAAGGACAAGCCTTGGTGGCCAAGCTCCAGACAGCTTTGGAATAACCACATTAGAAAACCTCACATTTGTGTACAAGCTTTCAGGGGAGAACAGAAAGTGAAGCATCAGTCAGCACCTCCTATTGTTCCAGCCTCATGCATGCACTTGGGTCATGGTGTTCCATTTTTCTAACAAGCTCTTTCTCAGCAGAATAATCAGGCACAGGAAAAAGTGATTGTACTGAAAGACAGGATTGCATGTAAATAAGCTTTCCAGATATGAGGCAGACTCATGGCTTCTAGGCTGTATTTTCAAAAACTGGTGAGCAGTAATGACGCTGGGTCCAAGCCTGCAAACTTTGTTCCCAAGAGTAAGCCTTGCCCTGTCGGAGTGCTCCTGTTTTGTTAGAAAATGAGCAAACACCAGCAAGAGCAGGACAAGGACTTTCCTTCAAATCCAAGCCCTACTATTGCACTATTCTTCTAAATTTTCCTTTGCTTCTAATGGCCAAAGGAAAATGGGGTCCCAGATGACAAGCTGACACTCCCTGTGAGCTGGACTGCTGGAAGCCAAGGGCTTGTAATTCTTTCTGTCTTCTGTTTATAAGAGTCAGGCATTGCTGTGGAGGGACCCACCAGAATTCAGCTGAATTTTCCTTTCAACTGAAACAAAACATTGCCCCTCTCTCTGCATTGCCACCACTAGTGATGGCCATTGTCCCTCTTGTACCTGCAGGCTCAGAGGAGCCTCTTGCCCAGGGAAGGCCCATTGAACAAGACCATTTCTGCTCTGCTGCTGCCTCTAACTAGAGGTCCAGCAAGCTCCAATCATTGATGCCATGCTGACTTGTGAGAGCTGAAGACACAGCTCTCCTAGATTTCCTCTTAATTTTAATGTCTTTCTATAGGTAGGTATAATTTTTCCACCAAAAATAGAGGGGGGAAAAAAAAAAAGGTCATCAAATGGCTGAGCAAGAGAAACATGACCTCTGGAGTATCCTGACCACTTCTGTTGTGGAAGGGTTAGCAACCTGCCCAAACAGCCCAAAGAGGAAGTTTCATTGGTTCCTCCATCATCTGGTGGTCACAACATGCTTTTGCAATACAGGGCTAAACTCTGCAGTTGATACCCCACCCATAGGGATTCTATTTGCCTAAATATTGGCTTGTTCCTTCACCTTGGTGAAGCCAGACTAACTTGCCTCTGGGAGAGGCAGCGTGCCCATGGGGAACAGACAAGCTGGATTCCCTGTAGAGGCTGGACTTTAGGAGCCATAAATGGGACTTCTGTTTCACTGCTACCCTGAAGATGCTGCTGTTCTCCACGATGCCGTCTGTCATCCAAATTTTTCCCACTTTGTCTTTCTACCCTTGTTTTTTGACAATTCTCTCTTCCTGGAGTGACCATCCCAAAAGGCTGAGAGAATGGCCTGGAGATTGTCCTGCTTCTTACTCAGTGTTCATCTGGACTAGCCTGCTTTTCCGATGCTCACTCCCTTCTCCTTACCAAGCCTCACTCCTGCAGCAATGCCTGACTTTTTCTGGGCAGGGTGCTGGGAAGAGACGGAAATGAGCCTTTGCAGACACTTTGAACTGTCTCCTAAATAAATAGGAGAAAACTAAAGGCTCCCCAGACCACAAGGATTATCGATTTTATAACTATTTCAACAGCTCCATCAACAGTGGCATGTAAAAGGAGCTCGTCATTTATAAATTGATTCTTCCAGGGATCAAAGGCCTGTCAGGGCAACAATTAGTTCTGGTAATTCATCAGCTGTTTGAGCTTGTCATGTGGAGAGAGAAGGGCAGTTCTGCATCAGCTCCCATGCAAGGTTGGTACTGTAGCCAGAGCCAGGTAGCATGTACAGGTCAGTCATTTGCTGCATATTTCATGTCCTCCAATGTTTTGTCAGTCTTTCCGATACCTGATCCGATTTGATTCGGCTGTGAGGTGAAAAGGAGGCATCTCTTAGCACACTAATGTCACCCAAGTCAGAAGCCCTTTGTCTCCTTAACAATGCCCCTGTCAAATCCCTGCCCAGCAACTAAACAAATTGGAATGCAGCAAAAAAAACAAAAAACAAAACAAAAAAAACAACCCTCAAAACCTGTAGTCTGTTTTTAATTAGCCTATAAACCTTTCAGAGCTCTCCAACTGTGCTGTCCAGAGAGGGAAAACTGAGGGCAAATGTACTCTCTCCTTGTAGACCTCATAGTAAAAAAATCCACATAAACAACATGAGCTTATTTGAACAAGCTAGAAAGTTGGGCAAGAGCAACTATTCTGCATAACAGTGACCAGCAGCACCCTTTGCAAAGCATCCTTTGCAAGGGCACCTACAGAATTTGGCTATCCTGAACAGAACTCTGTTAAATTAAACAGGAAAAACAATAAAATAAAATAATAATTAAAAAATAATAAAAAAAGACAGACATAGAGGAAGAGAGCCCCTTGAGTCTCGGGTTTTCTGACAATGCGAAGTGGATCCAAAGTGTGGTGTACAATGTCAGAAAGACCTTTGTTACATTACACTTGACTACATTACAGGTGCATACACTTCCACCCTTACAAGTACACATGCAGAGTCACTAAATGCTTCAAGTCTTCCCCAATGTGCCCTGTTACACACACTTGGCAATACCTGATGAGGTAGTTACAGAGTCACTTTTTTTTCTTAATCAGAACAGTATCTTTCTCATTTGCTGCATGGCTGGACTCAATTCTTCACTTTCCTATACTGACAATTTCATTTTGCAACTTTTTTTTCAAGCCTACTTTCCACATACAGGACATAGGTTTAATTCATTTTTAATGTAAAGCACCAAAAAGTTCCCAGTCGAAGTGCAAACTGTTCCAGGAATTTCACATATACAGGTTGTTGTAAAGCACATATGAACTTACATCCCTTAATCATGTTTCAGGGGTCTTCAGATGTTCATGGATCACAGGTTGAAAACACAGCTACAATCACAGCTTCATACAAACACTGTGTTTGGTCACAGGAATAGCACAGAAATACTCGAGAGAAGAAAAATAAAGGGGTGAGGAAGGAAAGGCTGTAGTTTGCTTAGAAAGCTGACCCTTTGCATGCATAGACATTTATAGAAATGTTTGTGGAGAAAAAGAATTACTCAGCAGAAAGTGGTTCGTTCAAAGAATATTTTTTTTTTTTTACTCTATAGTAATATCCAGCCAACTTCTGACCTGCCTAAAGTGTCAACACCAGAACCAGCAATCCATAATCCATTGCCAATTCCGGGCAGAGAACAGCACTCACTGGCTCTTCACTTTGCAGCCAGGTGAAGAAAGACATCCTTACGCTCATGAGGAAGCAGACTCAGGGTGAAATAAAATTAAATTAATAGCCTTAATGCACATTGTTTGCAAGCCACATCACTGCAAAGCATGCGGCTGGATGTGCACCGAGAATGATGTCATGGTTAGCAGAAACCCAGGAGGAAAAACAGCAGGCCAAGCCCTCAGCAAAAGGCACAGGATTTGAGAGAGATAGGGCAGTAAAATTTCTGGAAAAAACTATGGAAATATTCTTCTTATGAATACATAAAAGATACATGGATGAAGGAGCTTCTGTAGAGGTATCTGTGGATTTCACAGTCATATGGTCTATCTGCATGACTGATACCCTGAAAAACCTCTGGGCTAGTGAAGTTAGTGATGTTCCTTCAAACTCAGCCAATTGACCCCAGTTTAGTCCATCAAGAGGGAAACTGATACGAGTAGACAGCTCTCCTGACTCAGTTGCTCTCTCAGAAAAATCTACATTAAGATACTGATAAAACCTGTGGGGTCATTTTGAGACCATACATATCAAGGGAGAGTTGATGCTATGGCAGATCAGCCTGTGTGGCATTGCCCCTTGCAAATCTGCAGCCACGTGGGAATGATGGTTTGCATGTCCAGGAGACTGAGCAGGGTTGCTGTTATCACTTGTGACTTGCAGCCACCCTCTCTCCTGTCCCCCAAGGAGCACACCAGCAGCAGCATCACACAGCATAGGTTCTGCACAGCCCAGGCATGATCGATCTTTTCAGCAACATGGGTTCTTTGATCCCTGCCACACAATGAAGTCAGCAGTCTGATGGATGTGCTGGGCAGCCCGTGCGTGAGGAAATACATCACAGAATCATTAAGGTTGGAAAAGACCTCTAAGATCATCCAGTCCAACTGTCAACTCATTGCCACCACAACCACTAAACCATATCCCTGAGTGCTACATCTACACACTCCTTGAACACCTCCAGGGATGGTGACTCTACGACTTCCCTGGGCAGCCTGTTCCAATATCTGACCACTCTTTTGGAGAAGACATTTTTCCTGATATCCAGCCTGAACCTTCTCTGGCATAACTTGAGGCCATTTCCTCTTGTCCAATCACTAGTTGCCTGGGAGAAGAGACCAGCCCCCACCTCACTACAACCTCCTTTCAGGTCGTTGTAGACAGCAATAAGGTCTCCCCTCAGCCTCCTCAATATCTCCCTTGAGGTCAGATGAGACATACAATCATGAGAGAATAACCCAGAGGACACTCTCAAGGCACCTCTCCTGCAGATAATATCATGGTTCTTGTTTTGTGCTCACTAATGCTACTCAAAGGACGTTTACCAAAGTGGATGAGCAAGTTCAGGGTATTAAAAAAAAGTACAGGAAAAGTCCTTACCTCCTTGAGGAGAGAGTTTGACCCTGCAAAACACCCAGTACCTCAAATCCTCCCATGCAGCCTGAGCACATTTCATGACCACATTTCAATAAGCAGCTGATGGCCACAGAATTTAACCCTCTGCACGGCTGAGCCTTGTTGTTGGTTAAATCACTCGTAAGAGGTCACAGCTGCTTGGAAATCCTTCCACAGGCAAATCCACAACTTGAAGGCCTGCACATTCCTGATAAGAATGCAACAGGCACCATTTGCTCAATTTTTCTGTCCACTGTAGTTTGCTGTCTAGTTTGTGAATATCACTGCTTTATACTCCTGTTAAAAATAAGATAAGATGAAAATAAGAAGCAAAAGAAAACAGATCTCTTGCAACAATAGGACTGAAATGAATCATGGAATGGTTAGGATTGGAAGGGACCTTAAAGATCATCCAGTTCCACCCCTCCTGCCACCAGCAGGGACACCTTCCACTAGACCAGGTTGCTCAAAGCCTCATCCAGCCTGGCCTTCAACACTTCCAGGGAGGAGCAGCCCCAGCTTCTCTGGGCAACCTGTTCCAGTGTCTGACCACCCTCACAGTGAAGAACTTCTTCCTAATATCTCATCTAAACCTCCCTTCTTTCAGCTTAAACCCATTTCCCCTTGTTTTGTCATTAACTGTCCTTATGAAAAGTCCCTCCCCAGCTTTCTTGTAGCCCCTTCAGGTACTGGGAGGCCGCTATAAGATCTCCCTGGAGCCTTCTCTTTTCCAGGCTGAACAGCCCCAACTCTCTCAGCCTGTCCTCATAGCAGAGGTGCTCCAGCCCTCGGATCATCCTGGTGGCCTCCTCTGGACTTGTTCCAGCTGCTCCAGGTCTCTCTTGTGTTGGGGGCTCCAGAACTGGACGCAGTATTCCAGGTGTGACATCTCATCTTCATTGTCATGAAAAGAAAGATGAGAAAGATGACAAGAGTACAAGTTCTGGTCCATCAAAACATTCAATGCATGTGGTTACCTTTGCACAAGAAGTCCTTAGGGCACTGGATAATTTTTCATTATGAACTTCATCAAGTGCTTGGCTGAATTGTGTCAGTGAAAAGAGATGGAGAAAGTAGAGGAAAATGTAAATCCAATATATATGACCAAAATACAGTGATGCTTTCCTCTTGCAAGACTAGAGGCTGGATTTGGTTCCAGTGACTGGCACACAATGTACATTTTTCCTTTTGCTAGAAAAAAATCAGGTTTAGGGTTGGGTGTTTTTTTTATTATTATTATTTCCTTGGGGGGGAAAAACACAACAACAACAACAGTGTGGGCTTGAATTACAGTTGGTGAACTCAAATCATTTCTGCAGCCCCCAAAATAGTTGGAGAGGTCAATGAAACCACAAACTCCACTGGGCTCATCCATTTCTGAATGCAGCTTTCTTGAGCCAGAGGCAACTGCCCCATTCCTTACCAAAGTGATATTTATCTAATTTGTTACTACAAAATCCTTGCAGGGAGTAAAAAAAAAAACCCTAAACACCCCAGACCAAGAGCAGCAAGAGCCACTGGGGCCCTGTGCCAGCATCAGCAAATTGGCATCCATTTGCCCCCATCATGGTGATACCAGAAAGGACAAAGCCTTTTCTGGGTCAAATTCTGCTCTCATTTCACTGGCATAAGCGATGCCTCTAGAGCTGAGGGAATTGTTGGCTGACCGACTGACCCGGTGGACTTGAGGCAGAATTCAGGTCTCCTTGACCTAATCAGAGCAGAGGAACTTGTCCCAGGCACACCACTAAGACATACCAACCAGTCGTTTAACCATATTGAGAAATAGCTAAATAGGCTTCCCTATCATTTTTCACCTAGCTCAGATTTGATCAGAGATATAAAATAAGGAAAGACAAGAACACACATTCTGGCTAAGTTTCTGACATGTCATTCTCACGATGTTTACCTCAGGAAAAATGATCCTGCCGCTATCTTTGTACTTTATCAGTGGCTCTCTGTCTCTTTGCCTACTTATACTCACCACCGCGGCTTCCAAGCATTCTCCTCTAATTAATCAAAAACTCCGTCCTTTTGTTTCTTAAGTCACGAAGGAAGAACAGTAAATTAAATAAAGATATCAGCTGAGCATGGAAGCTGGATTTCTACCCAAGGAACCTAATAATAGTGCCATGATGCAGGCAAATTCAGAATTGATATGGCTTTATATCCACAGAGGCAAACAGTTGAATGTGAAGAAAGTAAACATCAGATAGTGTTCAAACAGGGGTTTGTCCAGTTCTTTCTGTGTTTGTAAATATAGAAGTGTGTTGTGGTGGCTAAATTTATCCTAATGTAAGGAAATATGAACAAAGAGGCTGGCATTTGGTAACTTCTATAGGCAACATTAGGACATCCTGAGTGAATTATTTTGGGGCAGTTCATGATAACATGGTACAGATTAGAGTTGCCATTTCTGGAAAAAATTAGGTCAGAATTATGTAGATAAGATGGAAAGAATTTCAGTAGTATTGTAGCATTTTCCTGACTTGAAGCCTGACTCACATGTGGAAGCTTTGTTTTATTGTACACCTTGTTTTGATATATAGTCAAAACAGCCTTTTTCCAGAGAAAATAAAAATAAACCAGCTGAGCAAGAAAGAATTACACAGAGCGTTGAATAAAAATAAGTGCAGCGAGCTTAATTTCAGAGGGAAATAGTTTTCTTTTCCTGCAAAATCTTTTGCAATTTCAGATATGGCCATGCCGAACCCAGGAAAAAACAGAGGAGGGAGAAAATATGTGGTAACATCTTGAGAATGGGGCCTTTCCTTGCTCTTGATTGGAGCTGGAATTTCAGGTGTATGTCAGGGCTATTTTGGGACCATTAGAGTATCGTCATGCTGGAAAGTGGTAGTCCTCTTCCCTATATGCTTCATTTCATCCTTCTCAGATTTCATCCTGAATTAGGAGTATCTCTCACTTCAAAAGGAGAAAGATCACAGCCGTGAAAGGTTTACTTTCCAAGAGAAGAAGTGAGATGAGTCCTAGTTAGAAGAATGAGAGCCCTGACTCTGCAGCCTTGCCTTTGCAGTCAGCACAATGTTTCCATTGGCTTCAGGTAGAATATTTTTTCGCTCAGGTCGTTTATTATAAGTAAGAATGTACTTTTACACTGCTCTCTGTTCAGTGCCATAAATCCCAGCACATACCATGCCTCTTTTTTTTTCACCAGGGGTTCTGGCCTGAGCTATTGAATCTCTTTCTGCTGTGGAGCTCGCTTTGAGAAGGAGTAAACCTCTGGGACAGACCCTGGTACTTGTACATCAGCCAGCCTTGAGATAAAATGCCTCATGTTCCCTTTTGCTTATTCAGTGAGACAAACAGACTGTTAAATTCTGGTTTTTGGTCCAGCTCATTAATGCAAACCAGGGTAAGCTGCAGTTTATTCTCCTATGCCAGAAGGCAAATAGCACAGGGGCGGGGGACACATCCCCTTCTGTCCCCATGGCACGTGAGCAGGGCCCCGGATCAGCCTGGGCAGCACAAAACAGCTTCAGCCACTCTTCCCAAAGCCTGCAAGCCCCTGGCATCTGGGCATCTCACCCTTCTTGTGCTGCTGTACCTTCCCCAAAAGGCCAGTGGGTGCCCATCACTACACAAAGCTGCAGCATGAGCAAGCAGCGCGGTCAGTTTAGGGGAAGGAAAGGAGAATGAAAGCCAGCTTTCCAGTCCAGGCATGAGCAGAACAAACCCTAGAAGGAACAGGTTTATTTTTAGGATGGTCTCTCAAGAATCCCTTAAGTACTGGCCAGGAATTTGGGCTACCAAAGCCCACCCACAGCACTATTTAGCCTGGCCACCTACAAAATCTAGATAGCCAGCCTTAATAACAGCACAGGAGCTGCTGCAGCACTCCTCTACTCTGAGAATCACTCCTCTCCTCCTGACCTCTCCCAGGAGAGAAAACAGGAGCAACTGGGACAGGGATGCTGGTGCACAGACCCTTCCCTAGCAGGGCCACCCCACACCACCCACTCACCTCCTCCTTTGCTGGCTGAGAGTCAGTGTCTCGATGACTCGCGTGTTTGTTTTCCCTGCCAAAGGAAGCCACTGGTGGGGGAAGAAATGGAAAACCAGGGAGTGTTAGTGAGGTCTCTTCACACCTGACAGAAGTCACTGATCCACACAGGTCCCAAGCAGTTAGTGCAGGCGATGTGGAGATCAAAGGGCAGCTCCGGGGGCTGCATCCTGCCCTGAGGAAGCACAGGGGCTCACGGTTCCTCCAGGCTTTGCTGTCAGACCCAAGCTGCCAGCACTGTGGAATTACTGCCCCAAAATGTAGCAGAACAGTGTGAAGAAAACATAACAAAGGCTTTATGCAGTTTTACAGTGTCCGAGGGTGAAAAATGCTGCAAAGAAATGAATATTGACAAGAAAACTGGAATAATTTCAGAAATTTTTAACACTGGCTGCTGTCAGCAAGTGGCACACACCTTGTATGGTATTCATTTGTAAAAGTTTGCTTTTAAAACAACCCAAAACACTCAGTTTTATCCATGGCCTGACTATTGTGCTCCCCCTCAACCCCCACCTATAGGATCAGAGCTGATTAAATCCATTTATTTGCTTTAAGCATCTCTCCAGCTATAATCACTTCAGGCCAATGTTTGGAGACACACAAAGCTTGCTCTTCCCTGGACTTGGGCCTGGCTCCATTGAGGTTTCCATCTTTAACTTGCACAGGCTGGACCGATTTTAAGACAGCATGGTAATAAATAACATAGAATCATAGAATGGTTTGGGTTGGAAGGGACGTTAAAGGTCATCCATCAGCAGGGACACCTTCCACTAGACCAGGTTGCTCAAAGCCTCATCCAGGCTGACCTTAAACACTTCCAGGGAGGCGGCGTCTACAACTTCCTTGGGCAACCTAAGGAAGCCCACAAAGCATCCAGTATGTGCATTTTCTCCTCTAGCTCATCTATATCCAACCCCTTATTGGCCATATTTTAATGGTCCAGTAAATCCAATATTAGAATTTGTACTTTTGGATGAAAAAGACTCCAGCCATGCGAGAAAGTTGCTCCAGGATAAATTCATTTGGCCAATTCAAATTTTGCCCTGAAGTTTTGATGAGCAAGCTTGAAGCTAGACCAAGTATTATCTGTTGCCTCCTATCTGGCACGAACTTACTGTGTTGTGATCTGGCTAATCTAGCAGAAAGGTAATCATGTGCACACACTCCATCTAGGTCAGCTTTGTATGTGGGGCAATCTACCTCCGTGATCATGGAGCCACAGCCTATGGAAAAGCAGGGCATATCAAAACCAAGCCAATACAGTAATTAAAAATATTTATTTCTGAAGATATTTACCTTGATAGGCATAAAGCATTTACAATTTCATACAGAAATACATAAAACATGCATAGACCAATATGGCCTACTTCAATGTGTATTCAACATGGTAAATATAACTAAGAACTGTGTGAATATAAATACAAAACACAAAAAAAATAAGCACATAAGATTCAACCTGTCAGCAAATTCAACAATGTGAACAAATTCACTGCTATAACCATTCACCCAATATTAGCCTTTTGACATAATTCAAAACAACCCTTTGTCTCGACACATTTCCACTAAACAAAGCACTGAATGAATCTCACACCAGCCTCTGGCACATTCCCACTTCAGTGCAGTTTTGGTGGCATGTAAGACACAACAACCTCTATTTTTAGAATTTAAGTTAGCCAAATATCCTTGTTATGGGACACCTAGTAGTGTCCTCTAACTTTTATTTTATGTTGAAGAGTCCTGTGGTATCCAAAAATCAAAGGACTTGGACTATGCAGACAACCACAGCGTCTAACCCACGTTCAGATAACTCTGGTTGTACAAGTAAACTAGGCTTCTGAAAAAAGGCAAAGGGTTGCAGCTGATTAGTAAAGGCAATAACAAGGTGTAAAAATACTCTAGCAGGAGTGCAACAAACAGTATGCGAGGTAGACATGTATACATGCAGTAAGTCCTGATTAAAGTAGCACTGTGGCTTTCATTTTTGCATTCTAATCAAAAGGAAGAGTTCTTCGCTTTGAAGTTTGTCCACTCAGATCTTGCTTTCTGTCCTTTCTAAGCACATCTGTGAGGTCTTCCTTGCAAGACACTTTTGCTGTAGACCCTGAAGGCTGCCCAGTTGATGGCCAGAAGCAATGCTCAAATGTGTCTTCGATGGCTTTTAACGTAAGTTGCAGCGGATTTCCCTTCACCCCCTCTACCCATCCATCTGAATTCCAAAATGATGAAAACCTTTGCTTTTATACCTCCAAATACAGGACTTCCTTAGTGCGTTGCTCTGCAATCACGTGGACAAAGGCCTTTTGCCATCATGGAATGTTAGAAGTCAAAAGAGAGTTTAGGCAATGCTTTGTCAGCAAGTGTGATGGAGAAAGATTCAGGTGATCTTCCCACTAGGATGCTTTCAGGCTTTCCCAGATACTTTGCCTTTTGTTCGCCCTGTTATGTTTCAGCTTCCTCCCCTTCTGGAGCTCAGCCTTCAGCTTGGCAATACTGAAGGAAGCTTTGATACTGTTACCAATGGCTTCCAGCCTGAAAAAAATAAGAAATATACATTTATTGTTGCAATAATGAAGATGCAGGTGCAGTGTGCAGATACAGTTTTTGATTAAATAAGCTTCAGTCTAGATTTCTGCCGTGGAATCCTCAGAAACTGCTGATTGCTACACCTCTGTCAGAATTACACTAACTTAAGCCACTTGAAATATTGGATTCAGAATTTAAATGCAAATATTAAAGTAAAATACTCATTCAAATATAGATGCCATAGACTTCCTTAAATAGCACATATCCAGTTGAGAGGTCTTTAGTGTTATTCTTTTCAGCTGTTTTGTTTCCTTTAGGTAAACGTGATCCTGGTTCCAATGAATGGGTGCATTTTTCAAGTAAGGAAGCCCTATTTTAAAAAATTACTTCAGACTTTCAGGGTCTAAGTCTCATCCAAAATCACCAGGCCGCCTGCTCCCATAGATCCTGTCCTGCTTTTGAAAGTCGTACTAGAGAGTCTTCTTTCGTATGGGCCAATTTCTGTATGCCATACTTCTACGTGGGCATGAATACCATGTGGCTGAAGACTGAACACCAGAGCCAACGCAGCTGTACTAAAACTCATCTTCAAAGCTGACTTCCCCTCTGAGGGGTTCATAGCTGCACCAAATCCAATGCATATGTATCTGAACTGCACTGTGGAGTGATATCATTGCCTGCTGCCACTCAGCTTATTATGCACAGACCTCAAAGGGCAGTCCTGGAATTTACTCCTAATCTCAAATATTAAATTGAGCTGAAATATTCATTTAGTCTTCATTTTCTCTTTTCTCAACCTTGTGCAGTCATTTCCATCGCTAACATCCCATACTCATCTTACACAGGTTTACTGGGCAATGCAAGAGATAAAGCAGGCAGAAATCTGCCTCCTGCATTCTAAAAAGCTAGCCACACCAGCAGAAGAAAGAACCCATTCCAAATCTGGATAGATCAATAACTTTGGGTTTGTTTTTTTTTTTTTTTGGCAGTAAAATGGAGTAAAGTATCTAAGAAAAGGCATTCTGACTCAATTTCATTTTAGAATAGTTGGGATATAGTATCTTTTATCAGTTAAGATAGTGCATGAACACACTAAAGTTACAGGCTCTATTTATTTCTGCCAGTATTTAATGATTTCATATTCTTTGAAAGTTTGATGTATCTTTAGGTCTATAACTAAGCCCAATTCCTCTAAGCAAATGGAGGATGCTAGGTAGAGCCCAGCACCTATGTCTTCAGAAGTGAAGAACCCACGGTATGAACAAAAGCCTTCAAGATATCCTCACCGATTCCTCCACAACTCTGAAGCTGAAATCACCAGCTAAGCCCATGGTGACCGAAAGGCAGGTGAACTGTGCTCTCTATTGCTACTCTGGGGAACTACAACAGGCTGAGAAAAAACTCACCGCTTCATTTTCCTGCTGTCAACAAGCTGTCGGGTCATGCATTTGGGTCCAATGCAGCTGTCAGCTTTGTTGTGGTGACGTGAGGTTTTCTCCAGTGTGGACTGAGCCCTGTTAAAAGTGAAAAGATGCTGCTGTTAAAAAAAAAAAAAAACAAAACAACATACAACAAACCAACAAACAAACAAACAAACAAACAAACAAAAAAAAAAACAACCCCCAAAACAAAAAACCAAGTCTGCAGTCCACAAGGTGAGGCACCTCATCAGCCACTTCTCAAGACAGACAATCTTTCTGGGCCAAACCATAGCATGTATCATAGCAGTGTGAGCATTCAGGTAGGAGGCAAAAGCTTCAGGGAGATTATTTGCTCAGTAAGTGCCAAAATGAGTAAGTCTACCACAATCCATCCCTTTTATATGCACTGCCTTTCAAAGAGTACCAACAACAGACGCACCAGAGATCTTTTCCTGTCTGGCAGAAGTTCAGACACTTCTTGTCCTTCTGGCTGGCACATCGGCATCTGCTGCTAGGTTCAGCGAGCATCTCCGGCACCATGTCCTTCAGTGATCTTCTGGATCGAGAAGGGCCTCCGAGACCATATGGAACAGTCTTCCTATGATCAAAGAGACAACATGAAAGTCATTAAAATAATTCCATGGCTTCAAAACAGCAGGGTATTTTGGGCAATCTTATCCATGGGATTGATTGCATGAGTAAAGGTTGTGGGATTGGAAATGGCTCTCTGGTTATAATTTCCATGCAAATACTTCTGATCATCCTGCAACATACTCATTAGCATGGCTACTGACAAGGCTAATGGCCTTTTAATTGTGATTTCATAAGGCTGCTGTGCCTCCCTCCGAGATAGAAAGCAATAAAACCTCATCTCTTTGAACTTTGGTAACTGCCAACACTGAAAGAAGCAGTAAAAGTGAGGAACAGACCCTCTCCGCTCTGAGGAAACCCATCAGTGGAACAAATCACAAAGTCAAGTGTTTGCAGCATTAGGTGAGGTTTGAGCTCACTACTTTTTGGTGAGGAGAGCATAGAAAAGGGCACTGTACATGACCCTGTTAATATGCAGGATGTGTTAATTAGCAGGAAAAAACAGCAAGAGGAGGCAAGGAGCTAGCCCATGTCCTTCCAGCCTCCTAACTGCTTGGGAAGAAAAACGGTCAGACAAATTCAGGCTAGCAAAAATCATCCTTTTGGCATTTGGTCTGCTGCTGATTCATAGGGAAAGGTATCCCGCAGCCTTTGCTGAGCAGCACCCAAAGGAAATACTCCTGCCCAGATTTTAGGAGCGCAGGTGTGTTGGGGCTATTAGGAGGTATCTGCTCCATCTAGGCGCTCCAATCCTGCTTTGCTTTCTCCCAGTGAACAGTCTCGCTGCTAAATTGAGCAGAAAGGCAGGGAAAGCAATAGGAGAGACTGTGCAAATACCTGTTCCTTCCTCCCCTTCCCATTTCTGCTGGGAGCTGGTTGTTTTTAAGCCCCTCTCCCATTCCCCCCCCCATCCCTTTTCCCCCCCAGAGGGGAACCCAGCCCCCGGCCCCTGCCGAATCCCCCCCTTCACCCTGCTCCACTCACTCGGGGGTGTTGATCCAGATGATGTCGAGGTGGCAGAAGTAGACACATTCCTCATCGAGCAGCGAGGAGCAGGAGCAGCGCCGGGCCCGTCGGTGCGCGGTGGTGGGGGGGGTCGGTGCGGCAACC
>NW_010287079.1:0-1686 GCF_000700745.2 Antrostomus carolinensis
ACTCCATCATCTCAAAGGGCTTTTCCAGTCCAGTCAGTTCTGTGTGGTTCTGTGTTGCCAGGTCTTACCAGTCCAGAACCAGTTCCTTAGGTGTTAGTAAGGTATTTTTGCTCCCATCCCTGGTGGGATTTAAAAGCTGTGTAGATGTGGTGCTGAGGGACATGGGTTAGAGGTGGAATTGGCAGTGTTGTGTTTATGGTTGGACTCGATGACCTTAAAGGTTGTTTCCAGCCAAAACAATTCTATGATTCATTTGGGAGAAGCCTCTTGGAGAAAGGGAGGTGAAACCTGTGGTGGCTTCTGGTTCACAGTGAGGACCAAGCTTAGTGTTTCCTCTATCCCTGCCTGACACCCAGAGATGGGATCTGCCATTGGGATGCAAACACCAGAGGCCAATCTGGCAGCTCTCCTGAGCCGAGGCCACCCAGTGTGGCCGTGACCAAACCGAGACCTTGCTCTGGAGCTGACGCCGTGGGATGGCAGCGCAGAAAGTGGAGATTAGGAGGGATGAGACTGATGGCAGAAGAAGGTGACTTTGTGCAGGGTCAGCCAACATCTGCGTGCTCAGGGCCACCACAACGTGCAGCTCTTTGTTTGCGAGCCAGAGCTTGTGCAATGCCACGTCTGGATGATAAACCACGTGGGACTTGGCCAAGGATCACACTCTCTCTGGTCTTCGTTCCCTTGGTGGGAGCAGCCCATGGCCTTGGCCAGCCAGGGAAAGGGCCACCAAGGCTGGGACTGGTGGGACAGGGATGCAGGTCCTCTGGGAAAGGGTCAGATGTGATGGTATCGGGCAGGGCTGCCAGCAGCGGGGACTGTCACAAAGTTTCAGAGCCCAACGGCTGCAAAAGGTGGATATTTTGGGGTGATTTGGGGCATTTTGAACACATCCAGTGCGCCCACCTCCTGCGCTGTGACCTGAGAAATGAGGCTTAAGAGAAGCTTCTTGTGCATTGCATGGGACATCACCAAACCATGGGGTCCTGCATGCTGCAGGGGTGGGTGTTGAGCTGTTGGAGCGTGTCCAGAGAAGGGCAACGGAGCTGGGGAAGGGTCTGGAGCACAAGTGTGCTGAGTTCCCTTGTGGCTGAGGGAACTGGGGGTGTTGAGCCTGGAGAAAAGGAGGCTGAGGGGAGACCTTGTGGCTCTGTGCAAGTCCCTTGGAGGAGGGTGGAGAGAGGTGGGGGTGGGTCTGTTCAACCAAGGCCCAAGGGACAGGCCAAGAGGAAATGGGCTCCAGTTGTGGCCAGGGCAGTTGGGATGGGATGTGGGGAAGAATTTCTTTGCTGAAAGGGTTCTGAGGCATTGGAATTGCCCAGGGCAGTGGTGGAGTCCCCATCCCTGGAGGGATTTAAAGGACGTGTAGATGTGGTACTTGGGGACATGCTCTAGTGGTGAACTTGGCAATGCCAGGTTTACGGTTGGACTAGATGATCATAATTGTCTTTTCCAAACAAACTATTCTACGTGGAGGTGCTTAGCCCCAGGAGATGAACGAGCAGGGACTGTTGTCTGTGTTTCTGCTCCTTTCCTTCACCCCTTCCTGCTCTGATTTCCCACCAAGACCCTTTCTGACACCGGCTGTTTCCTCATAGGGCTCTCACAGGATTTCAGGAGTGAAGCCAGGGCAGGTTTAGGTTGGCCAAGAGGAGAAGGTTCTTGAAGCAGAGGGTGGTGGAGCAC
>NW_010287080.1:0-4641 GCF_000700745.2 Antrostomus carolinensis
TTAATTTTTAGTAAGGTTGATACCCAGGCACGGAAAGCAAAGTCTGAACCGGGCGGCATGACATTGAGTGTCGCAGCACCAAATATGGCCCCAGCACGTAATTCTTGTACAGACTGAAGGCAGGTTCAAGCCTGGGAGGTTGTGGAGTCTCCTTCTCTGGAGACATTCAAGATCTGCCTGGATGCCTTCCTGTGTGATCTCATTTAGGTTCCTGCTCCGGCAGGGGGATTGGACTAGATGATCTTTTGAGGTCCCTTCCAATCCCCAACATTCTGTGATTCTGTGCACTTTGCTGTGTAAGACACAATCGGCTCTTCATCAAGCTGACGGCTCTCATGGGCTATTCCCCACAGAACCAATTTAGTCTACTAGCAACTGTCAACAACTGCTATTTAATTTTAATTGGGAAATGGCCTACTGGCTCTGGGCTCCCACTATATGATAAAGAGAGGAACCCAATCCCACTCTTCTTGTGGAAAAGGGCCCTCGGGAAAAGTGGTTCTTCCTGCCCCATAGCCTGCTCTGGCTCTGGCTGCAGCTGCAGCTGGTGAATCTGCGTGATGAAAGGAAGGAACCAGCCAGAGAAGGAAAGATCCAGGGACAGATCCACTGTGCCCTTCCATTAGTATCTTCGGGACACATAATTTATCACAAAGTATTCTGCATCATTGTAATTCTTATATGTAGTTGTAGCCTTGGTTACCTAAGGGGAATCTGAAGAAAACAATTACACTAGTCGTGTTTCAGGAGCTCCTTCGTGCATGGAGGAGTTTGGGGACAAGGCCGCAGACAGCGGAATACAAACCAAAGGTTCTATGGCACACACAAGAGTTAAGATCTACGGGAAACACATTAGGGGTGGTACTCATACACAAAAATTGCAAGTCACTAATTCTTCTCAAACATTAAGCTAATAGTTTGCCTTGGAAGAAAAAGCACAGTGGAATCTAGTTTTAATAAAATAAAGAACAAACCCACCTTTCTTCAGACCCCAGTCCAAACAGGTTACCTAACAATGGGTAACGTTGCAACTTGAAATGCTTCCACCAATTTCCTGTTACAGACAGTCCCACTGATTGCATATGTGCAGTATTTGTAGAAACTGATGAGAAGAACATGGTGCAAACAGGCAAAATGGTGTTTAATCATGGTTTTAAGCACATAAGGAATCCTAAGCAATAGTCTTGCAATGGGGAAGCTGTCAGGATTGATTAACAGAGGATGGAAAGCAGTCGTTCTCTCATATTGAATTCTTCTGGTTTTATTTTGGGACATCATGTCTTCATTAGTTCTTAGACGTGTTTGTTTGGGATAGTCATTTGATGAAAACTGCGGCCTGTTCACTGCCATGTTTGAATTGAGAGGAGTGTATCTTTGTGTGTTTTGTTTAAACTATCAGAGCATCACAGGGAAATGAAGTATGAGGTGGAATTAAATATAAAACACAGTAGGAAGAAAACCAGCAAAGAGCTCAGTTCAGGTGTCAGCTGAAAAGAACCCACAGCAACATATCTGCTGGGGCAGGTATCATAAGACTGTGAGCATGCTTGTTTGATTGGAAATTGATCAATTTTTTTTTAAGTTCTAGAAATAGGTGCTTTGAAAAAGATACATTTACCAGTCTAATATCCTTTCTGAAAATTCAGATTAAATCCTGATATTACAAATGTTTTTGCATGTTCTGATCTGTAAGCAAGAAAAAGTATTTAAAACAGATTTGAGTGCAGGGAGAATAATAACAAGAAGACAAAACTTTAGGCAACACCTAAATGCAGTAAAGAGCCTCAGCTACTGTGAGTGAGTGGAATTTCACTGCCAGTGAAGCCTGCTCTACCTATTTCACTGGTTCCTATGTTTGCAAACTGTAAAATGAACTACTGTGATGGCTTGAATATTTCTGGTAGGAATAATGTTCCATAAAAAAGAAGGTCTTTTTGGGACTGACAGTTAAATCAAGTTAAGAAATAAATCTGAATTTTCAATGATGTTCTGTGTTCTTGAAACATTCAAAGTCTGTATGTTTATTCCAGAACGATACTTTTTTTCTCATTAATTCACTTGGGTCTGTTTTTCTGGAATGGGCTGTTACTATATGGAATACTCAGAAAAAGATGGATATGAAAAAAAAATATTGACTGAAATGTGAACACTGGTTAACTGCAACCAGTAAAGAATGGTCTCAGAGCTTGTTTCTTCCAATGCAAAAGGATGGGACATAGGAAGGGAAACAGTACTTAACTACTTACACAGTTGGAGATTTAAAGCATTCATTGTGCCGGAAAGGAAACATTTAAAATTTCTAAGTTCAGCAGAAATACAGACTTTCTTAGGGGCTCACACAGTCCCCAGCTATCAGTGCACATTTTCTACTTCAAGCGGTTATGGCTGGAAAATGGTTCCTTTTCTGGCAGCACCATGAGGATGCCCCTTTTTTATACTGAGGCAAGTACTGCTGGTTGGGGTCCAACACCGGGCAGGGCAGAGGCCGTGACTGCCCTGGTGCTTCTCCTTGCTCCCCATCAGGCCACTGCCCTTGGGTGGGCCACCCCGGTGGCTCACAGCCCTGCACATTCACAGCAACGCAGTTGGTGGCAATCGTGGTGTGAGAGTGGTGGGAGCAAGGGGCTGCTTCCCATTTAGCTGCATCTGCTGGAGAAGGAGGTCTGCGAGCTCAGTGGGCAGCATTCGCTTCCACTTGTGCAGCTAAGCCTGGCTGTGACCCCAAGTTCCAGGTCTCACATCTGCAAATACCCTCACTCAGGAGTGGGAGATCCTCTGAGAAGAGGTACAGAACCTAGAAAACCAAGAGGCAAAGGAGGAAGGCAGGCAAAAGGACAATAGAGACTTTATTAAGTATTTCAAGTAAATATTGATTCATTTTTAATGTAAGTTCAAAGTTCACTGGAAAGTGCATTACATCTGAATTGTAGCTTTCTTCCTTCAGCATTTTAAGCCTCAAGTTAAATTACCAAATTAAGGACCTAATAACTTACATATTCTATTTCAAGAAACAGAAGACAAGTCTTGTGGGAGTTACTCATCACCTATTGCTCTTCCCTCAGCTTACTTCTGCAAACCATTTGGGCTCTCAAAAGCAAACAGCAAACAGTAGGACAAGAGCCACATGGCCAACCATGAAACATCAGACAGCTCTTCTGAAATTGTAGTTATGTGCCAAGAGGGTAGTTCAGATGTGGTCAGCTGGGATCACCAGACTCGTCCATTGTAGCTTAGCCCACAGATTCAAGCTATAGGCCTGTGCCGGATGGGGAAACCCAACCAAGTTGTTACATAGGAATAAACAACAGTACAGCTTGTGGGGCTGGAATAGGACGTTTCTTAGTTGCTCTCAGAGCAGCACTAATGGGCTCTGGTTTGTGATTTAGCAGCTCAATGTTCTGGGCACATAATCAGCTTCCGTATTTTTTAGTTAGTTTGGCTGTTGAGCTGTAGAAGTTTGGTGTAGGATTAAAATAGAAGCAATTCTGTAAGAGAAGGATGTTTTCTGACATTTTATTCTTTCCTGATTAATCAAAAGTATGTGGATGCTCCCAGTCTTGTTGGGGCACTGGGCTCTTTTAATCATCATACATTTAATTTTGGTCTTCGATAGAAAACCTTTTTCAAATAAACCTGCATAAGACAGGCAGAAAATGGGAGAGACTCCCAACTAAGTTAAATGATACCAGAATTTTACCTATTTCTTTTGTGGTCTGTCCCTCATAACTGCATACTTTTTGTGTTTTATATAAAAATTAGCCAATTGTCAAATTAATTACTGTAGGAAAAATTATAGTTGTTTTACTGGGTTTCTTTAAATTTACACACCACTGTTAGACTGAAGATCACCTTTGTCTGATGATGCAGCAGAACTTCCAATCATCACTTTTCTTCCAGCATATCAATGCCAGGAACTGGTCTTTTTGTGTACTGCAATTAGTACCCAGCATGGCTCAAAAGACTCCCTCCTTGTCCGTAAATGGAAACCTGTGGTATTCTTCTAAAACTAATAGCAGAACTTCTCTGATGATGATAGGCATTTCTCTGACAAAGGTTCCTTACAAAGTCCTATTTTCCCTTACATTCATCATTTCAAACTTCTGCCAGGCCCAAGCTCTCCTTGTCTGGCTTATCCCTGGGTATTGCACCTGCTTCAAAGCCTGGAGCTACGCTCCCTTTTCTATTTAGTTCGGTAATATTTTTGCTGATTTTCCTCACTGTGTTATCTTCACCATGAAACAAAGGCAGCAGTGTAAATCCAACACTTTAATCTCTGTTATTCAAAGTACTTAGCAGATGTATCCACACTTCCATAGTAGATGAGTTTAATATTTTCTTAAGCACTATCTTAAAGGTTAGTGGTTTATTGCACCAGTCCCAGTGATTTTTCTGTCCCTGCTCTTTTCTGAGGCCTAACATTAAGCTAATACTTATTATTTGAGTCTGTCCAGATTGTGGTTTAGACCTTGGATTGTTCTGCTAGCTGATCCCTCCATCTGCACAAGTGCAAGAGTCAGCATACTATGTTCTGCCAGCTTAAAAATTCTCAAACCCTTTCTCATTTTTCTATCTTTACATGGTTGTCCTTGAATAAAAGCCATGCTAGCCATGGTGAAATGGAACAATCAATAACCGCAGCAG
>NW_010287080.1:4762-14429 GCF_000700745.2 Antrostomus carolinensis
CACGGATGCATGGTCTGTAGCTTGTTCTGCAAGTATCTGATGTGTGCAGAACTACTGCAGCTCTGCTGCATAAAATGAGGCACCCTACATGCTGTGAAGAAATTGCAGGAAAATGTACTCTCATTATCTGCACCTCAACACACAGCAGTTTATTGTACCATTTGCAGGGGAGCAGAGCGGTGAGGAAAAATCCAGGTTGCAAATAGACAAACATACAAAAGATCATAGAGCCTATGAACACATGACTATAGCATTACAGCCCCCTCAGAGCTCAAAGCACAGAGTGATCATCAGAGGCTTTTGGTCCTTCTCTTTAGTGGACGATGGAGCAAAGAGAAGACTGCCAGCCACTATGCCAGTGTGGGACTGAGAGACAATCTGCCTCTGGGGCTCCAGTTCTTGGAAATGGACACAACCCCAAGTTGAATCTCCCTATAGAGAGACCACGTTGCTGAAAGATTATCTCAACTGATCAATAATACTACTCCTGGAGTTGCCATATCAATTTTCTTCATTTGGTTGAAGCATTTCTGTGTCCCTAACACAGTGCATTTCTCACTTCCTCTGTGGCATAGAGAACTTCTGATGCATTCTTTTTTTTAATTGACAAAATGCATAGGTTTCTACTTCACAACGACTTCAGTCATCTAAATATCATGGAATCATAGAATCACAGAATGGTTTGGGTTGGAAGGGTCCTTTAATGATCCTCTTGTTCCAACTCCCATTCCATGGGCAGGGACACCTTCCACTGGACCAGGTTGCTCAAAGCCTCATCCAGCCTGGCCTTGAACACTTCCAGGGAAGGGGCATCCACAGCTTCTCTTGGCAACCTGTTCCAGTGTCTCACCATCCTCACTGTAAAAACTTATTCCTTATATCTAATCTAAATATAATCAAAATAATGTATAATTATTAATTATGACTGAGTTACATAGCAACAGGTATGCATATAGCAAGTGACTGTAGGACAGGAATATGGGTACCATTATTTGTGAAAGAAAAATTTCATCTGGAAAAACAAAGGCTGGAGGAATTATCAGGTGACAATCAGACTCAACATATGGAGATTCATAAATGCTCAGCAAAGTCTTTTGTTGCTGTGCCTAGCTTTAATGAGAACAGCTTGTGTTGAAAGTTTTTGTAAATTCCATATGAAATTTTTATTTATCAAAGACTATGACCACATTTATGTCTTCTCTAATTGTGTTATATGTGGTCTCCTTTGAAGTAATTACACAGTTTACATTCTGGTTCATTAACTAAATATCATAACAAAAAACCTAAAACAGTTTGAGAAACAGTTCAGTCAAGATTTGAAATTGTAATCTTTTAACAAGGCTGATTATGTTTTGAAATGAATGCCTCAGGACTCAGGGCAAACAATGCATCCAACGGACAGGAGCCACTTAAATTGCTCCTTGACTGTGCTGGTCACTACAGCATAACTCAGCTTCTCCTTGGTTATCAGCTTCCCACTATCAGTCACTACAGCTACAGCAAATTACTTGTTTAAACTATATATATATAACACTTTCTAAAAAATCCACAACCCTGTTTTTTTTCAGTTGATGAACACAGATCAGTGGTACACCGGTCAGTCACAAATGATTTTCGATAGGTTGCAGCAGCTCCTACCTCATAAACAAAACACAGGCTTTGGTGACTGAAGAAATGCAGAGCGTGATAAACCATCTATCAGCCAGCGCAGATTTCCCCATTCTCTTCCTTGCGAGTGAGCACGGTTTGGCACCGTGATCTACACCACGGATGGACCAGTCGCTGGTGAAATTACAGCGGGGCTGTGTGCAGCAATCTGCGACAGACTCCACCGCTGTCTAAACTCATCTCTCCATTTTTTAGTGGTTTTGGATACCTCTTTAAATTTTCAGATTAAAAAATCCCCCCCAAAATATTCCCTAAATTTATTTAGTATATTATCCATATTTACAGGATGCCAGAAAAAAATTCTTTTGGTCTTAAGCTGACTTTTAAAATATTCATTTGGGAAGAATCTACCACTGTGGTAGACCATTAAAGGTCTCTGGCTGCCTTGTTCATGTTCTTCCACATAATTTCATCTACCTGATGATTGGTTGGGATGAGATTCAATGTGTTCATGCTGCAAAGCTCAGTTTTTCTGTTTATGTATCCAGTCAGTCTCAGAGACTGGCATATTGCTAATAAATAAAATCTAATGAAAAGTTTTCAAATCCAAAATAATATTTTTGAAGACTGAGAGTAAGGAAAAATCTATTTTACGCCTATCTAGAGGTTACACTGAATAGCAAAGTCTGCACTAAACGGAGTAACAGTTGAGGATCTACACATCTCCAAAATAAGAAACCCACAGTGACACCGTGATGTCTGACACATTTGTATTTTGTACAACCTGGGCAGTGGTAGTACCACTGCTTTACAACAATGATCTGAATTATTGGTGTTGCTGAAACATTAAGATTAAAATTCCTAACTTGTACAAAGAAAACTTCATATTAAATTTAAAATAAATTGAGAGTGATATTAGAGAAATTAAAGGAAATTAGGATTTTTAGCACATACTATGCTCTGAACATTCCAAAAGGTCTGTGGGTACCAAATATATGATTATGCAGTCACTGTAATAAATGCAGCTGTGTTTATTTCATTGCACAGATCAGACAGACTGTACAACCTAAGCATCAGCGTCTTGTTCATAAATCAGTAAAAAAAAAAAAAAGTAGCACAGTGTGCAAGATTTACTCAGACCTTCTTCCTGTCCCAAGTGTTTTCAGACTTGGCAGAGTACGAGTTCCTCGGAGGACTATGAATATGCCGAGTTTTAAGCATTTCTAGCAAAATCCTTTTTTATTTGATTCAAGAAAAAACATAGAAACACTTTGCTTAATAGCATAGGAATCAACTTGGATTAATCAAATTTTATTCATCAAATACAGTGAAATACAGCTTAAAAAGTTCTGTTTAGTTTTTCATAAAAGTGAGGTGAAAGAAAGTGTAAAGAATTTGAACCCAAGGAATTGCTTCTTTAGAAGAAAAAAAAATGCTGACTTTATTTGAGCCGCCTTCCAGGAACCTCCCTTCTGGTCTGGTCTCTTCCAGAAAAAATTGCAAATTTAATCCTTGGTTGTACATGTTTGGAAAAAAAAAAAACCAAAACCCAAACATTTTCATGATTATGCTACTTTGGTTCTTTTGTGCATTGATTTTTCTTTGCTTTATATTTAATGACAGTTATAACTGCAGTTTTGAATACTAATACAATTATCGTGACCCACAACCAAAACTTGTAAGTGTAATACAGTCAGTTATTTTCCACTGAAGTCTACAACTTTTTACTATGCTTTCCATATAGTTGTTTTTTTAATATATTTTGATAAGGAGGGGTCATTTAAACCTGTTATTCTATTAAGGTTTTTTTAAAAAACCTTAAAATGGAATTCTTCTCGCTAACACCTAATGTACCATACTATCGTTAACTGTTAGGATATAAACTATTGCCTCTGGTGAAACAGTGCTGCTGGTGTGGCCACTGTATTCCGTCATTTATTTAACCCTTAAAAGTGTTGCTCTAGAGGCCACCTTTATTACACAGGAATGCGGTGGACACAGTCAGTCACAGGGCTCCTGTTTGGACCTGAGACCTCTTGCTGCTGTTTCTTTTTAGTATTTCCAATGCAAAGGAAAATGCTGGGAAAGTTGAACTTCTCCTTTGCTAATTAGAGTTACTGGAGCAAAATCATATTAAAAAGAAAACTCCAGTATACCGTTTAGCATCTGCATTGCCTGGAAACAGTTTTCTGTACAAATATTTCTGTGTACATTTATCCTTTTTAGGGGATGGATTTGTGTTTGGTTTTAGTTCTGCATTTGTATACGTCTAACAAAACAGTCTGAAATTACAAACATGCTTTCTGATGTCTATTTGGGAGAAGACTTCATGTAGTCAGACTTCTCAGCAATTTGTCTTCTAGCCTGGAAAAAAATAGTCACTTGATGCTTTCAAAACATCACAGCAGTTGTATTTGTACTAAGCCACCAAGCTGTAGAGAGGGAAGGGAATTAAAATTCACAAGCATCATGAAGAAGTGACTTGAGTCCAACTACAAATCTGACCAGGAAAAATTGAAGACTGTGAATAACTCACTGTCCTACTTTGATAGCAAGATAACAATCTGAGTTATATCTAAAATATAACTATATATTTCTATAATAAAACCTTATTTCTATAACTGTAACTATGAGAGCTATATTTCATGCACTCAGCACATTCAATAAAGGAATTCTACCTGCTTGCCTTCACAGTTCTTTGCAGGCATAATCTTCATAAATCCTCTCACCTAAAAAATTACTGGACTTTCCTGAGTTGAAACAAAGTTGCCAGATAAGGCCTATAATTTTGCATATGGGGTTTATCATAAAAAAAAAAAAAAAGTATATTCAAGTAGATTTTCTATGGTGTGGCTCAGGAAGAAAAGTACAAGTTTGCCTGTTTTTCTTTAAACCAAAGGATCCATCAACAAAATTCACCTACAAGTTCTTTCCTGTAAACTACAAATTCATCCTTGCCCATGATGCCAACAGATCCTTTGACAACAATTATGTTGCTGCTGTGCTTAAACCTTGGTGGATCACATAGAGCCAGGTTGTCTAATTGTTCCCTTTTTTCTTTTTCCCCTTTTGTCCTGTATCCACCTGTTGGATGATCTTTGTGGTAGGAGTTGCCTCTATTTGCTCCCGGAGTTTGTAGAGAGTTTCGCACCATTGGGATTCTTGGCCATGACTGAAGATTCAGAGGTGTGTGCAGGTGATTATGTCCACAAGCCCATGTTTGTGCACACTGGAGGTGAGGCTGAACTTGCTTTGAAAAGTTAAACTTTATTTACTGGACCTTCCCTGGCATGCCTGGGTGACTCTGTGCTCGCAGTACTGTTCAGTGGCATTTCATAGAGAGACTGTTAACGGTATTTTCTCCTACTGACATCAAGTGTAAACACCGGCAAAGAAAATAACACAATTTTTGTGGGCACTTAGCCAAACTTAGAACAACTGAGCAAGTGTTTTATTTCAATTGCTACCTTAAGACTTGTTGGGGTTTTTTTTTCTGCAAGGTCTTTCTCCATTATGGTCCTCTTGTGATAAATTAGTGAACAGTTTAAAAAGCAGGCTATAGAAAACAAAAGATGCACCTTGGTTCTTCGTGATATTAGCTGCATGTTCTATCTTGTTGTGCTAAATTAATCATAAACATTATTCAATATTTAAAAGGAGAAAAGAGCAGGTGCCTGCCAAGAGCAGGTGTTACAAATATAAGCTTAAATAAAATGCAACAATCCTTTCCACATATTATTTCCATAATATACATCAGAAATCATACTCTGCACGAGTATGTCCCCAGCTGTGCAGAAAAAAAAGCCTTTTGTCATATGTGTTCTGTTCTGGTCTTGTTTCTAGAATTTACTTCCCACTTTGGTTCACAAGAGTTCAGTTTTACTGACCTTGATGGGATTCTGTAAATATCACATTGCCAGTCCTAGAGTGGTAGTAAACATCGTTACATTTACAGTGAGTAGCTCAATGAGTACCTGCAAAAATAATTCATCAGGCTTCCCAAGGATGAAGGATTTGCCCAAGGTTTATTCTGATTTATTTTAAAAGCACATATGAAATTCATCACTATCTGATATTGAACATGAACGCAAGCATTTGAAGGAGTGGTGCCATCTTATCCAAGCCTTTTCTCAAGCCTATCAATCAGTCATTTGTGTCCTGTGAGAAAGGTTATTTATGATGAACCAGTTAGTTAAACAGTTTGGTAGATGGAATTATTTTATTTTAATGTATTTTAACATGTGAACAAGCAGTGTCCAAGCAGGACAGTGGTGAGGGATGGACATCAGCGATCATCCGCTACAAAAAGTCTTTTCCCTCCCTGCTTTCCCTCCACATTTCCTTTAGGTGACTCACAGCCTTATCCTTCAGAAAACCTTACTCTTTTTACAACACACCAGCATCTAAAAGCATGGAAAATATTTTGAAATAACTCTAAAGAAGAATGCATTATACACTAGAGAACTGACAATGCATTTCTCACCAATCTTAGCTTTACATCCCTGACAGAGTCTGAAAAATTGTATCAGATTTGGGACTACAGATGAAATATCAACATCAGTATTCTGGCAAAAGATTTGTTTAGTTTTTAAGCAGGTCACACATTAAATGTTTTAGTAGCTAACCAAGAATTGATTTTTTGCAGTAAGCTGACACTGGATACACACATAATACTGGTGGAGGTTTTAAACTACTTGCTGGCATGTGTAATAGTGCTGACTTCAATGGCCTGTTCATGTTAGAGATGTGGAAGCTGATCAGCAATCTACCTAGACTGGGTAGTATTACTTCTAGTCCTACTACTAGGATTAGAAGTCTAAATATTTATATATGCTTATATTAATTCAGTTAGATAGCCAAACCATAGCATATATATAGAGAGAGAGAGATACAATGTCAGTATACATGTTGACACGTTTTCAGTGACATCTCTTGAGGGCATATCTGTCATCAGTCTGTAAAGCAAAACACACACATGCCTAACCCACAAAATTTTACATCCACACTAATCCAGTGTTGATTAATTTTCTTTATACATCATTTCAACTTCGCTGCACTGTTCTCACATTTAGCTGGATGATAAAAACACACATTTTGATATGCTGCTAGTCATAAAACAGAAATAAGTACTTCCCTTCCTATGAACAGGTATCTCCCATATTACACTCTTTTTCGGAAGGTGATGCTACAGCAATGTCATGCTTCTCTGAGTACAAGGTGCCACCCTGTGAAATACATCTGAGATTTATTACAGAAGCTAAAGAACAAGATGCTTTCATCACTGCCTTGGAAGCCTTTAAAACTGACTTGCCATCTCATGTTAACTGAATACGGTCTTCAAAAGAAGAATCTGATTTTCTTTGCATGCATATCTCAATACAAAGTGCAAACTAACTTCTTTGAAGTTCTTCTTCAAAGCATCTTCAAAGGTGAGTCTCTAGTTTGTAAGGAGATATAGATGTTAATAAAATCGGATTCAATTAACTTTTTAATTTGCTTCTTTAACAATAACATTGTTCCTATTAAAACACTGTTACCCTTGTAGCACTTCAGTCAACAAGTATATGCAAATGCTGCCACTGTAATGCTTTGTGATGTTGTCAGAAAAAAGCCTTATAAAGGAAGAAAAAAGCATCTTCCAAGCTGTGAATCGTTACCACAACACAAAATCACGCAAAAACTGAGCGAAATGGAGATGATCCAAAACACATTTTTTTTCCTACTGAATGTATGATATCTTTATTTGACTCCAGGAAACAGTGTTATCTGCAATAGGATTTGTAATATCAAATCAAGACCACACTGCCTTTGATTCTTTGTTCTTAACTTACTATTATCTTTCAGAAGAAATTAATTATTCAATATAAAATTACTTTCGCTATGAAAACCTACAATAAAGTCTGATGCTTTCCCAATTATCTGCCCTTGTAGGCTCTGCTAAATCAGACACAGAAGTGAGTAACAGAGACATTTTAATAATAATTCTAATATCATGTAGTGTGCAGTGATAACAAATGTACTTGGAGCAAAACATTGCCTGCGTGCTACAATTGATTGTAAGTCTTTTCTGGGGTGTCCCAGGGAAATTGCACATTGTTTGTATCAGAGTAAGTAAGTTAGTGTACTTGATCCCTCATACTGATAAACTGAAGCAGGGTTGACTGTGGAATCCAACTGCTTTCTGAATATAAAAGTAATTTTGTTTTAAAAATTCTTACATTAGTGATGGAAAGATTTTCCCTTTATTTAAAGACAGCCCATAAGACATTCTATTTCAACCGCTTTGATAGAAACAAAGGATACCTATTCACCTTCCATCCTAACTGTCAAACCTCTGTGCTTTATTCTGCACACACAGAACACCATTAATCACAGGGGAAAAACAAACCACACCTCTATATACACACTGCAAGGCGGGAACATTTACTGGCTTTTACAGTGTGTGAGAAAAGACCTGAATAAACACAAACATTTCTGAAGTTACCCTGCAGAAACAGTGTTTATCTCATACAAATCTCCCAAATTTCTACACAAATCTGTCTGCAAATCTTGCTTTTTCCAGCTTTTGTAGCCCCTCCATATACATGTACAGATATATATATATATATATACACACACACACACATATGTATGTGTGTGAATGAGGATTCTACTTGGGCAGCCCTATGGCTGTGAGCAGCCTGCATGAATTTTGCTAGCTCTTGTTTCCCTGTAATGCATGCCGAACTCGATTTCAGAAGCCTTTTGTATTAAAGAACAAAAAAGAGAGTAAACAACTGTTTCTGCTTCTCTACCTGTCCATTAAGTCCTGTACCACGACCTTTTCGTTTAATGTCTCTCCAATGTTACAGTTTCTTTCTTCTGGCACTTTATTTCCTATCAGAGTTGTAGCTTACATGTAAACACCCCTGGATTGTTTATTCCTATAAGTGAACTGTCAGTGTACCACTGGTACAGACCTCTTGCTGTTTGTAATGTATCAGAACTGATCCAGCTCCTCAGACCCAAGCTGTGTCCTGCTGCAGGGAATTACTTTTGCTGCAGAGTGACCTTCAGTGGACAGTTGGTCCCTGTCCTTTGTCTGAGTTGTTGCAAATGCAATTCCCCTTGAACAGCACCTCTTCTTGGACTCAAAGTGGCCACTGAGTCTCACAACTGCAATGTCCCACAGAAGTCTTGAGGAGGCACTGTTATATCAGAACAATAATGTAACCACATCCATTTTTTAAAAGGGTAGAAAGGAAGGAGGTAAAGATCCATCTTAGCTGTACACCTGTTAAGCCATGTGATAGCTTTGCATTGAGACATACCCTTGCAAACACCAGTAAAGCTTTTGGCAGATGTTTTCGCTCTGGGTGACGTGGATTACACCGCCTCTCACAGCTGATGTGTAAGCAAGTCTGAGCATTTTAATCAGAAAACATACAGTTGCGAACAACAAGTTTCTCAGGTAAAAACTAAGATCTCATTGCAAGTAGAAGAAATTCAAGTTGACAGACAAACTGTAGAGGTAGTCGATAAGTTCATCTCTCTAGGTAACAAGCTACTGTCACATGAGGGAAAAGCACCTGGAGATACACCAGCCATAGCTAGGAAAGGCGTGCCAAGCGTTGGAGCCCCCAAAGCCATTAATGACAGGGAGCATGGAAGAGACAAGTGATGACCAGAAATGCCATTGTTTGTGTTCCTCTACGATGGCGACAGCAGCAGGAAATGGACTCAGGGGGCTGAACTGATTAATGACTACGGTTAGGTAGGCACCCTCTGCTAATGTTGCCTGCCTTGAAAATGAAGTTCCTGCGAGCCAACTACTCAAAGCTGGAGTCAAGGTGGGAGAAGACGGAGAGCTGCAACAAATGAAACGTGGCAGCAGGGTCCTCCTCATTCACCCTGGATCAACAACCCCCCACGCTGGGCACGCCTGTGGGGGAGGAAGCTGTGTCAGCGGAGGGGTCCCCCCTGCTCACCGCACCTGCGCCCTACCCCGGTGCTGCTGCTGCTGAGGAGCGCTCGGCAGCCGGGAGGGGAAGGGCTGGGGAGCTCCGGAGCGCGAAGCGAT
>NW_010287080.1:14471-14695 GCF_000700745.2 Antrostomus carolinensis
CGATGCGCCCACCGGGAGCACAGGGCCCGTCCCTCCCCCCAGCCGGTCCCGCACCCAACCGAAGCTCTACGGCGGCATCAGCCTCCGCGCCGGAGCTCCTGTGCGGCTGGGGGTGACAGAGCCAGAGCGCCCACGGTCCCGTGGGGCACGACACGCACCACTGCCCGGGGGGCGACAGGCCCTTCCCGGACCATCCCGCTCTCCTTCCGCTTTCCACGTTTCGG
>NW_010287081.1:0-537 GCF_000700745.2 Antrostomus carolinensis
GGGGCTAATGCTAAAAGCAGAGGGTGTTGGCAGGGAGGACAACGGGGATGTCACCTGCCTCATTGTGTGGGAACATTTTATGTGTAGTCAGGCTGGTGCTGCCAGGGCAGGAAAGGCAGAGAGAGAGCGCAGGAATGAGGAGCCGCTGCCTGGCACCGCCCTCGCACAGACCCTCTGCGGGTGACCCTCACACCAAAGAAGCTCAAAACGGGCATCGGCAGCACCGTCATCCTCTCTTGTGCCCTCAGCGGGTCCCCCGAGTACGTCATCCGCTGGTACCGCAACACAGACCTCGTGGTGGTGGATGACTACATCTCCATCCGGGGCATCAGCAACGAGACCCTCCTCATCACGGCCGCGCAGAAGAGCCACTCCGGAGCCTACCAGTGCTTTGCCACCCGCAAGTCCCAGACGGCACAGGACTTCTCCATCATCATGCTGGAGGGTGAGCTGGCTTCCTCGGGGCAGGGGCTTTCCTCTGCCCCTCTCTGAGCTGCCACATCCCTGGTGTGCATTGGGATGCTCGTGCATGGCTGG
>NW_010287082.1:0-1027 GCF_000700745.2 Antrostomus carolinensis
CTTCTCTGGGCCAACCTATTTACCCTGGTAAGCTTCATCATTGCTCCGTGCCTCAGTTTCCCCACCTGTGAAGGAGTGACCACTCACACTCAGGGCTTTCTATCTTTTATCTCTACCAAACCCCAACCACTCACCATAGATGGAAAGATTGAAGACTTGATCCTTCACCAAGGCTGGGAGAAGTTTGAGCCGAGCCCCGTAGATCCCGTTGTCACCTCGTTGCAGGTTTTGGATCTTCAACGTCGTCTGGTTGAACATTTCCAATCGATTTTGAAATCGATCTTGAGGATCTGGACGTTCCAAACCATCGAGCCCCAGTTCTGCTATTTGAATGGTGGCACCAGTACTGGTGGAAAAGCTCCACTCGATCTTCTTCACTGTCTCGTTGAGGGATAAAGTTGGGGAGAGTAACACGGACCCCCCCAAAACACCACTCACTTGGTGGGGTTGAACTTGAGCTTGGCCAAAGAGAAGTTCTGTGGACAAAGCATAAAATCACTGAGTGACAAGCTGGGGACAATGATGATGAGAAGATGGGGACAAAAGGATCCTTGGGGATGGGTCCCCCCTTGGTTTTTGGGGGGGGTGAAGAACCAGCATCTCCCTGCCCTGATGTAGCCACCTGCTCTTGGTTCCTCTCCAAGTTGGGGACAAGGATGTCCCCTCATGAATTAAAATAGATCCTGTATCTTGATGGAGCTGCCTGTTGCTCTAACAAGGAGAGAAGGATGCTGGGCTTGGAGATTTGTTATTAAAAATTAATTAATAATTAATACTAATTAATAAGATTAAAAAATAAACCATCTACTGGTTCAGATGAGTTTGTCCCATCTGAACGCTGCCGGCCCCGGGGCTGCAGCCGGGATCTCACCAGAACAACGTTCCAAGAGATTCTGGGAGGAATTCCCAGTCAACATCTGCCAAACCTCATTGTCCTCCTTAAACCTCGCCTGGAGCAAGATGCCTACGAAAGATGGACAAGGGTTAAGGAGATGGGGGACAGGGGGGGTGGTTTGGGGTGGGGTGG
>NW_010287083.1:0-4712 GCF_000700745.2 Antrostomus carolinensis
ATTATGTTAGACTCCATTTGTGGTACAATGTAACAGACAGTGATAAGCAGTTTGTGTTGTTTATTGAGGACTCAGTAATTGAATATAATTTTTATATTTTTTAATATCTTTTATTATCCAGTCTTTTCTGCAGTAATAGAAGAGGGTATGTACAACACAGGAGAATGTACAAGTGAGTTTTTTCCTGGTAATTTCAGAACAGGGTTTAGCAGGCAGCCTGGAGAAAATTGCCTATTTACAAAGAGGTTGTTTTCACAGGTTACTATTAGAATAAGCCTTATTTTGGTTGTTGGCTTAATCATCTATCAACGCTTCTCTGTATCAACATTATAAGTAAGGGAAAATATTTCTGTTCAAATGTTTTGCATTGAGCAATTCATCTTAGACTACAAATCAGGTAGTATACTGATGAAAGGTGAGTTTCTTCCTCTACACATATTCTGTTCAGTGAATATTATTCTCAAAGTTGTCACAAGGAAGAGGAAGTTGAGGAAGGGCACTTCTTTGGCTGTAGGAAAATTATTTTAGGCAGACACCTGAAAATACTCCTCTTAATTTATTTTTACTAGTATGAAATTGGTTTACTTTTCTGGCTGAAATGCAGGCCTTTAGAAAAGACAAATGATCCCAGTTGTCTGAGCAGTTGTTTGGATGGGTTGTTCAGCAATGTTCACTAACGCCTTGTGTGCTGTCTCCTGTAAAATCCCTGTTTTCTGTGATCTGTGAATAGATCTGTGAATATCAGAGGGAGCTTATACAACTCAGGGCTATAGATTTCAAATGAGAAGGGCTAAAAAGAGAGCCTTATGAGACACAGTGAAGTGCTACAGTCCTTTCTTGCATTTAGCTTCATGCCTCCAAGAACAGAAAGCACCACTGGCCTCTACTTTACTTCATGGTCCTCTGTGACAGATGAGTATTTATTGTAGTACACTTTATCAGTTATTCTACCTGATATGAACATTAGACATCATTTTTAATGGAACAGATGCCAAAGGCTGCTGTTTTCCCTCCTTCTGTGCATACAGTTGGAAGAGGTTGGTCCTGCTCGTAGAAAGCTAGCTCTTATCTAGCCTTTCAAAAGCAAAACACTTATTTCAGAATTCTCATTCCTTTAATATGACCCCCTGCTAAATGTTATGATTTTGTGTATTTCTTCTTTGATATTTGCTTTTATATTTACTGCTTACACTGAATACTGTGGTATTAACAGCTACAGTGTTTTGAATTTGATTATCACACCAGTGAGTGGTTGACAATAACATAACGTGCTGATGTGTTATTTAGAAGCAAAGGAAACAAATATTAAATTGCTAGTAAAGAAACAAGTTCACTCAGCTTGGTGACTAGAATCACCAAGGTGAAGATATGGTGTTCTACAAATGTGAGAGAAGGCACATGTGTAAAATGTCACTTTTTTATTAATACGCATAGTGTACACTGAAAAATACTTTCTGTTGGCATACTTGTGAAATATACCACCAACACCAGTACCCTTTCAAAAATTAACACTAAATAATATGTTTCTACTCAGAAGGAACCATGGTAGCCTTTGTTAGCCTTTCAATATTTCCCACAGCAAAACCAAAAGCAAGCTAAGTCTAAATGATATCACTAGTTGAGATGGTTGTTGATAGGTTTTAGATCTGTTGGGACATTCTGTGCATGAAGTGTTCTGCAGGCTAACAAAACAAGGCAAAGTGATGCAGTAAGAAATCTCTCCTTCTGTATTTTTGGGAAGTAATTTCTTAAGACAGGTGTGCATTTCTGGTACCAAGGCATCAACTAAGCAACCAGAAGCATGTTGTTATCAGTATCCCCTGGGGTTCTTTTGGGGAGTTCTTTTATGGCTTTTGTTTTTCTTTTTTCTTTCCAACTGTATTGATAGATTGAAATCTGTCTCCCCATCAACCTGTTGCTATCACATAATTTTCTCCTTTTTTTTACTTCTATTAGAATAGTTATTAAAATAGCACTGTATGAGCAATTTTGTTTCCTTCTTGCCACACCAGGAACCATCTGCTAAGCTTGCTTCCCTAAGGACTGCTCAGAATTGGAACTCTCAGACATCCTCCACTCTGCATCCTATTAAGATCTGTAGGATAAATGGCAAAATCTACACACCATAAAAAATTGAAACATTCCAGGTCCTCTACTTGAATCTGATCAATATCATTCAGAGAAAAACCTGTCTTAAACTTTGGGGTTGTTCAACCTGGAGAAAAGATGGTTCTGGGAAGACTTCATTTTGGCCTTTCAATACATAAAGGGGGCTTATAAGAAAGATGGGGATGGACTTTTTAGCAAGGCTTTTAGCAAGAGGACAAGGGGTAATGGTTTTAAACTAAAAGAGGGTAGATTTAGACCAGATGGAAGGAAGAAATTGTTTAAAATGAGGGTGATGAAACACTGGAACAGGTTGCCCAGAGAGGTGGTAGAAGGCCCATCACGGGAAACATTCAAGCTCAGGTTACACAGGGCTCTCAGCAACCTGATCTAGTAGAAGATGTCCCTGCTCACTGCAGGGGGGTTGGACTAGATGACCTTTGAAGGTCCCTTCCCACCCAAACCATTCTAGGATTTTATGAAACTCATATACCTTGATTTGCAACATGTGTCTATGTTCTCTGTCCTAGACTAGCACACACTGACCACTGTTTGTAGACTTCTGTGGTTTTTAGCAAGAAGAGGTGCTAGGTGTAGGAAGTACTCAGAGTTGGAGCTACACATTGGAATAAATGGTGAAAATAACATCTCAGGACTCCATCACTGCTTGCAACATTTCCAAGGTTAATAAATTGTCATTTTTACCTGAGGATTAGAAGATGTGTGGTTCTGGATAAGATCTTCATTGCCACAGAATTTGAGCACCTATGTGACTATCCTAGACTATTTCTACCTGGATATCTGTCACGAATTAAGTAATACTGCTTTTGCATTGCATTGATAACAAGAGCATTAATAAACACAATTAGATAAAATTAGAACAGACCTGTCCAAAATTCAAAGCATAATGACAAAACAGACTTGATCTGTTTCAAACAGTGAAAGTAGTCTTACCACTCAACAGAAATTATTTGTACATATGCAACTGTGTATGTCTGCTCATATGTTTATATGTACATATAAATGTAATCTATATCAGCATACAAATTTTAATCTATTGAGAATTTTTAAGTTCTAATACTTGTTGCAAATATCAGTTTGCTAAGAAGACTTAAAACTGTTCTTTTATGATTCTTTTGGTCTTGCTAGCAAACCTAACCCCTTCCACCCCTTTTGATTCTGATAAATATCTGGCCTACAATTTGCGCCACTGTCAGCAAGGAATGAAATTCATTCTGGAGTGTGAGTTGATGGTCTATTCCAAAATAATAAATAATTATTTAGGCTGTAAGAAACCTCCTGAGCTCATCCAGTCCAAACCCTCTACTCAAGCAGTCAGGTTTTATTATCTCCAACAATGGAGATTTAATAACCTCTCTGGGCTACCTATGCCAGTGTTTTACAACCTTCACAATAAAAAAGTGTTTTCTTGTGTTCAAATGGAATTTCATATCTTTCAGTTTGTGTCCATTACCTCTAGTCCATTCACTGGTCACCACTGAGAAAACTTTGGTGCTCTCTTCATTCCCTCCCATCAGATATTTCTATATATTGCTGAGATCCCCTTAAGCCTTCTCTTCTCCAGGCTAAATAGTCCCAGCTCTCTCAGTCTCTCCCTGTATGACAGATGTTCCAGTTCCTTAATTATCTTCATGGCCCTACACTGGACTTATTCCACTAAGTTGATATCTTTCTTGTGTTAGGAAGCCCAACACTGGACACTGCAATCCAGATGCATCTCACAAGGGCTGAGCAGAGGGGAATGGTTACCTCCCTCAACCTGCTGACAACACTCTTCCTAAAAGCATCCCAAGAAGCTGTTGTCTTCTTTGATGCAAGGCAGCATTGCTGGCTCATGGTCAGTTTGATGTCCACCAGAGCCCCCAGATCCTTCTCTGCAGAGCTGTTTTCCAGTGGGGAGGTCCCCAGCACATATTGGTGTATGGGGCTGTTCCTCCCAAGGGGCAGGACCTGGCATTTCCCTTTGTTGAACTTAATGATGTTCCTCTCTGCCATTTTTTCCAGTCTATTGAGGTCCCTCTGAATGGCAGCACATCCAAAAGGTGGATCAGACAATCCTCTTACTTTTATGTCAGTTGCACAGGTATGGAAGGTACACACTGCCCTGTCATCCAGGTCATTGATGAAGATGTTAAACAGTGTTGGTCCCAGTGTCATGCCATGCTGTACATTGCTAGTGATGTGCCTCCAGGAGGACTTTGTGCTGGTGATCACAAGGCCTGGCCATCCAAACATTCTTCAATCCACCTCACTGTCCACTTATCTAACCTGCACTTTCTTGGCTTGTCTGTGAAGATATTAAGTATTGCCATCATACACATCATAAACTAATGATTAAAAGGAAAGTACAGGTTAATAATATAACACAAAGTCAATGAGAAAACTCCCAATGCAAATTAGAAGCTGTTTGTCTATCTGGCTGTACTGAAAAATGAAACTAGATAGGAAGTTCAAATACAATTATCCTGACTGAGGTTTGCTTTCAGAAAGCTGGGAGCAACCTTCAGAGTTTATAATGGAATAGACAAGCTTCTGTTTAATAAATTTTATATATATAGCTATATAAATAAATAAATAAATAAATA
>NW_010287084.1:0-539 GCF_000700745.2 Antrostomus carolinensis
GGCAGCAGCGCCTGGTCCGCACAGTTCTCTGGGTCCAGGGCTGTGCCCATGGGATTTGAGCTGACTGGTTGTGCCTGGGTGTTTCTCCTGCTCAGGGGGAGCTGCTGGAGCGGGACCTGCGGGACTGGCTGAGAAAGCACCGTCCACACAGCAGGCTGAGCTGCCTCGAGGAGAGCAGGAGACCCAGGGGAGGGGGGGAGTGGGACAAGCAGGGTCACATTGCTCCTGGCCCTCTGGGGACAGAGGATGTGGTGGTGGCTTTGGGTAGCTGTGCCCAAACCCCGAGGGGAGCTCTTAGCTTTGCTCCCTGCCACCAGCAGTGGCACCGTGTCCCGTGCCTGGCGGCAGCCGTCCGAGTAAGCAGCTCTCGGCTGTATTGCCCCGTTTAGTCACGTCCCACCGGGTACAATTGCGCCAGAGGAAACAGGGAAATGGGGTTTCTTGATGTTGTTGCTGTTCCCTGGAGTTCAGAGCTGTTGGTGGGACGTTTCCCCGGGCCGGGGGCACGTAGCCTGGTGCCTCCATGGAGGGGACACATG
>NW_010287085.1:0-1860 GCF_000700745.2 Antrostomus carolinensis
TTGGTGTTTTACAGCCATAGGAGCAGCAAGTGACAGCACAGGCCAGCAGCACAGGCAGGTAGCAGAGCAGAGCAGCAGCTACTGAGGCTGACACCTCTTCCTGAGAAATATGCACACCATGAGCAGCATGGTGACTCCAGGTAATGCTGTGTGATTAACTGCCCCATCCTGCTAACCTCCTGTGCTGGAATGGTCACTGACTTTGGCAAACAGCATTGAAACATCCCAATGGGCTGAGCTCTTACCTGAGCTCTTATGCCTGGGCAATGTGAGATTTGACAGACACATCCACAGTCCTTTCTCATAGCGTTTCCATCCAATCCATCCCAAATAGGGAAGAATGGGAAGATTTCTATCTCCAAACTGAGCATGTTCTTACAAATACTGCATGGATCTATTCCAACCCACTTCATCAGCCTTTTTGCTCTTCCCCTTTTTCTCAGCTTTTTTAGCTCACATAACACTTGGCCTCTTCTTTCCTCCCACTCTGCATAATCATCCCACCTGGTGTGTCAGTCTTCTGCTTTGTACTTCAGTCTGTCTGGGACAGCTTGCCTGAATTTCCTACCTCATAAAGTTATCTACCTCATGTCAAGCTTCAGCTGGATAAATAACATGCATTGTTTCACACACAGTACATCATCTTTTTGGCTCACCATGAAACATCATTGCACTGCAGGGCTTGGATTCATGTCAGAGTCTGTTATGCAACTTGGCTGAGGAAATGCCAAAACCAGTCTATTTGATCCACAGCAAAGAAATCTGACCTCCCTAAATCAGATTATTTGTACCACTTCTGTGCATGCTAAATGCCATCTGACTAGAGGCATCTAGACTAACATCATTTCACTAGTACCAGGTACTACTGAGGGAACACAAAGAATCCCATGTTCATCACTTGTACTATAGCCAGAACTGCACATACACATATATATTCTCTATTTTTCTTCTCTGGTAGTTAAACAGTCTTGAGGTATGAAAGGTAACATTCCTTTCAAAAATTCTAAATCATTCACTATTATCACTCTGAATTCATTCTATAACTATATCAATGTCTATTCCTTTTTTCCCTCAACCAATTGCTGGCCTAAGAAACCATATGTCACAACAAGCATCACCATGTAAAACGTACTTCAAGAGGTATTTGTTTCTTTTTGTCAGTCATAAGTTCACTATCTCGTAAAATCACAGATGTCTCCTTCTACTGTGTTATGAGAATGAGAAACTTACATTCCTTACCCAGTTTCTTGGTACCACTGTGCTAAATTGCACACATATTTTTAAGATTTCTCCTGTCTCTTTTGTAAGGTGAGCATACCCTATTTTTTCAATCTCTCCATCTGAATTTTCTCCATATCATAAATCATTATTATTATTACCTTTTCCTAAGTTTTCTCTGATTCTGCAGTGAGTCTTTTAGCATAAGGCTGAAGCATCTCACACTTTGTCCACAGTCCTGAGCTCCTGCTCCAACATGACTCCTACAAAAGGAGCACTAAGGCACATCCAGCAGACCTGCTCTGTACCAGGGGTGATCAGTTGGTGACGAAGAGCCTGACATAGCCTCTCTTGCAGAGCCTGCCAAGAAGCATCTCTCAGCCCTTGGGTTCTCAAGCACTTTCCCAAGAGCAGGTCCTCCTTCCAAGCACTGTACTCAAAACTTACTTTCACTACTTCTCTAAGGAAAGCTCACTTCAGACCTTCATCTTTCCCCCTAACAATACATTGGCTCAAAAGTAAATCAAAGGCAAAAAATTTCTTAAGCAAGACTTAAATGTCTTCAACTATAAAGTAGAAGTCTTGACAAGCAAAATGAACATAAAATTGAATTCTTGGCTAGGGATAATCACTGGACACTCT
>NW_010287085.1:1889-18878 GCF_000700745.2 Antrostomus carolinensis
TACTTTCCTTCTGTAACAGCTGCAGTCAATACTTTCCTTCTGTAACAGGTCCACAGCAGCCCTGGCTTTTGAGCGTTCCGTAAACACTGCATAACTTCCACTTCTCTCTCCCTCCACCTACACTGCTCACAGATACAGTTTTCTGGCACAAATGTACTTCACCTGTTTGGTTCTCTTCAAACCCAGGCACTGGAAGTCAGGTTTCCCTGCCCAGCTCACAGATAGTTCATTAAACATTACATAAAACATCAGGTACATGTATCTGTCTTCTCTTAATATCACAATATAAGGTGAGTTACCTACTTTCTACAGATACCATGCGTTACCTTATTAACACAGGTAATAGGTGGAAAACCAAGTTGTTCTGTCTACTAATGCTCATCCCACCAGTTGGCATTTTTTTCTCTGCGATTGTTTCATTCTTGTTGTTTTCATGTTCTATGAGTGCCCAGTGTTCTAGCAAAAATGGCACCACTAGTTTACCTAACAGACCTACAACATATTTTGCATTATTCTTCATCCTTATGTATGCTAACAATTTGGTCACGTTCTTTGCCACAGATGCTGTCTTAGGAGTGCCTTCACTGCCCTATTTACACACATAAAATCAAACGTTTACCAAATTACAGGAGTCTTGTGATTCATTACAGTCCCAAAGTTTAATCATATGGACATTTTCTCTCTTTTCTGTTCAGTAGGAGGAGGATTGGGATAAGAAACACTGCTACTTACGTGACCTCATTTTAGGAAGACTTTATGCAGAATAAATAGGTTCTTGAACTTTGCATTTTTCACAGGTTACTGTATCACCAAAGTGCTAGAGCAGAACATGTGTAACTGATGATATTTAAAATACTGTCAGAGGTGAAGATTTACATGTATAAGGCAATCAATGAAATTATTCACCTCGGATCATAGCTTTTGTGTCCAACTACAAGCTAGAACTATGATCTATCTATATTGCTAAAGCATTCTGAAACAGACCCCACTAGGCTGGGCTGGAACAGTTTGCTGGTTCTTACAGTGGTGAGGCCACTAAACTATTTTAATGAACATATAACACTCCAAGCACATATGGTCATCTTTGCAAACACAGAAATAGCTGCTATCACCTGGCTGACAAATATTACTGAGGACAGCTGAAGTATGTAGGGATAGCTATTCTATACTAGCAAGGCATGAAAGTCTTCTCATCATTTCGACTTGCCATTCCATTGTATTATTATCATGCCATATCAATAGTTGGCCCTATGATGCAAAAAGCATATGTCATATTGAGAAAAAATATTTAAGCTTCATTTAACTTCTGCCGATACTAGCGTAGAAACTAGGTATCAGAATTAAATCCTTCTTTGGTCTCAATAGAATTTAAATTAACTTTAGGATCAGATTTAGACACTTTTTGAGGACATGCATCCATACCGGATAGTAAAGTAACTACACAGTACAACTGTACTTTTATAAAAGCAAAAGCTTCAGAATTATAAATCCTTAAAACCTAATCCTGCATCCACCTTTAGGAAGCCACATTGTAACTCGGAGTCAAAGTTCTGCCACCAGGAACGTGGCAAACAACAATATAACAACAATGGAAAGCACATCATCTTTCTCAAATACAGTGCTTTGGACATGCTAACTCTCAAGTAGAGAGTCTGTCATGAGCCAGCCTTTCTCTAGTATCTACACAGTAATGCAGGCTATAGGTCAGGACTGCAGCATTTCAGGTAGAGTTGTTGAGAAACAGGGACTTTTCGGCGGCAGTCAACTCACTACCCCACCCCAGTAAATGGCAGGTCCCTTCCATCCACTAAGCACTATGCTGACATCCACCTTGGCTGTGGCTTTCATGTTACTTGTGTCAATTTACACACATTCTGCCTGATTTTTCACTTAAGCACATGGTCCTGCATGTGCACAGGAGATGTTGGTCATTACTTTCTCTGAGGGTACACTCTGACCTGAGGAAACCCATGACCTCAAAGCTTTCTCAAGCAACCAAAGGTGCTCAGTTCTTCTCTCCTGAGGAAAAGAGGACACCTTTCCCATGTCACAGTGGGGTGAACACAGGCTTAGATATATGGGCCACACCAGGGCTAAAAACCCGGCAGCATTTTAGAATCAAAATGGCCTTTCTATTTCCTCTCAAGTCCTACATCAATTTATTCCTCCTGCTAGAACTTCCCACCAAGTTCATCACATTCTTTTCCCTTTACATTTCATCAATCTGATTTTTTTCTGTTTTGTTTTTTAAAATGTGCTCTTTCTCCTTGCTGGCCACATGGCTCTCAGCTGCCAGGCCCAGTACAGCAGCAACTATGTGCAACAGCTGGAAAAAAGTCCTGCTCAAGCACCCACATGCCAATTGGACATCCCCTCAGTACTCTTGGGAGATGTAACACAGGCTATTGGTTTTGCTTTGGAGTGGCTGACATAGCTCACCTCAGTGGAAACATGGGTTGTGTTAACCACAGGAAAATGATGATTTTTCCAAGGCTTCTAACTTTGTGAAATTAGAGTTTCATCTTTTCTCCACACATGAAAATAGCAAAAGGTCATATAAACCTGATAAAAATAAAGGCCAAGGGTAAATCCCAAATTACAGCTATGTGAGATTTTATTAACAAAGAACAAGCAAAGCCAGAATATATTTCCTCTAACTTCTATTCTTAAACAGCTGGCTCTGTTTAAAAAAGAAACATCAGCAGACTGCAGTTAATGTTTGGCAAAAAAATAAGCCACTGAAAACTGAGTCTCACAATGGCAAGGGAGAGGCAATGTTAATAACGATATGTTAGCTACTCACAGCCCCTATCGTGGTGGGTCATGTTATTTTCACTGGCAGTAATGAAAGTAAAAGTACCTAAGGATCAATGATTCAGATTACTCTGAACGCTCATCATAAATTGGGAGTTTTGCTACTATTTTCAATGAGTATCAACTTAGATTAATACAAGTGCTTTTGAAAATCTCACTTAAAGTGCTTTCAAACAGATTTTTCACTTTAAACACCACAAAACACTCTGGAGACAAAGTATGACATTCTAATTTCAATTTTTACACTGTTCTGTTACAGTACCTACAGAACTAGTCATTTCTTGAAAAGAGTACCACCTTTTAAAATAGACTTAACCCAACTTTTAAAATCTGACAATACTAGCAATATTGTCTTGGGTTTTATTAAGAGGGTATGAAATTGATCATTTTATGTACTATGGATATGATTCTAAGGTAGCTGCTATATGACCAAAGAGCAAGATATTTTTTTATTCTGCATTTGAAATGAACCTGTAAAAGCAAATGGCTTACTAAATATATCGGTTTGCAAGCTGTAGCTGAACCAAATATATGTTTAAGTGACTATAGTCTCTTTCAGTTTTGGTGCCTTGTGTAAATGTGCAGTGATCTACCTTAAGCTACTCAGCTTTTCCACATTTTCTGTTTGGTTTTTTTTTTTTTTTTCTTCTCAGCTCAAGAGCAAGCCTAAAATCCAAATTATTGAAACAAAAAGTAAAATTTCCATCACATAATTTGTCACATCAGTTCCATTTTATTCTAAAAATTTTCTCCTGCAAAGTTACAAGCTTTTTAGATTTTTAAAGGTGTGGAACAACATCAACATCATATCCAGTTAAAACTATAAAACACAAATGAAACAAATATTTAATATCCTAGACTATCTCCACTTACAGTGGAGTCCAGGTGTCTCCTCTTACTACAGACTTGATCCGCATGCTTAACTTTTAAGCCATGATTGACAAGATTTTCGTGATTATGATGACAGATTAGAGTGTTCATTGAATTCAGAGGGTTTTTATTTCAGTTGTGACAGTAGTGTACTGGGAGACAATGAAATACAATACCACAGGATTAAAGGCAGCACATAACTGGTCAGGCACTGGTACTGCAATCATCTTGCACAAACCCACACATGCTGATCACCCACTTAAACATAAAACCCTACCCTGAGCAGAGCATATTCCTTTCAAAGTCTTACTCACGTGCCTCCTCTCATTTCTAACATAATAAATATATCATCTGACGATGAGCTTAGTGACAGCTGCACAAGTTAGTTCTAATTACAAAAAATAATAAGTGGCTTTAAAAGGTTCAATAAGTCTCTGTTGCATAACAGCACCAAAGCAGCATGATTATAGCTTACAAGCAAAAGTAAATAAATAAATAGAGCGCCAGGTCTGCCTTGCTCCCAAACCCCAACCATCAGTAACTTCTAGATAATCTATAAAAGCATCCCCTCTATTGAGGCACCATTCACCTACAGAAAGGGAAAACAACAAACTGAATACAAATGTTTCAAAATATTTTGTCTGAATTAACACAGGAGGTACACAACTGCAAAAGACCAAAAATAAAAAGGAAGTAATTTGTTCACTTTGGTTTACAACTTACAGCTGCCTGTGAAATTTTGCAGTGATACTGGCTCTGCTTCCTAAGAAGACACATATTCAACCTGACAGACAGCAGTAAAATATTTTTACTATCCTAGGCTACATCCTGCTCCTTATTCTCGATTATTTCAAATAGCACACTTCCCTGAAAAAGAGTCTTCAAAGAAAGTACAATTTCCCATGCTTTAAACACTCTCATGAGATGATGCTCATCAAATATAGCAGTGTGTCTGATCCACTGGACACTGCTTCAGGTTGATATGCAAGTGCACAGGATAGTGACAATAAAAAAAGACTTCAGCAGATGCTGAAACAACCAGGACTTGGATTGTTCTTGCTATACAAGTGTCTTTCATAATTTAAAAGGACAAGCAAGGTCAGGCTTGGAGTAAGATTAAAGAGTTAATGAATGAAAGTTTATTATACTACTATAGTGACTTGTTTCACTGTATGTTTCCAAGTATTTTAAAAGTGTCAAAAATTGTCTAATATAAATGTAAAGCCTAGTATATGTCTCACATACAGAGCGCTTGCAGAAAGCAGTACAAGAGAATGGATGCTCTCAGCTGCTTCTCTGTGACCAGCTGTATCTTCAGGAGTTTGGAAACCATCCAGCGCTGTAACTTTGTCAGCCAACTGTAACCCCATGTTGAACTTAAAGAACTTAATCCACTCTATTATTGCCTTTTCACAGGTGGAACCTGTGCCCTTTTCTTTTATCAAGGTCTTTCTTGTGACATAATAGAGACTTCAAAAATCTAATGACTGTTCATATTTATTTATATAGATCATCCTTTACCTGAACAAAGAAAATGGACTAGCAGTACAAATAAGTAAAAAAATTCCATCTCTAGCAATGCACATGGAGTTGATCTATCATTTTAGGCTACCAGACATACAAATATACATTCAAATACATACACAAAAGAGCTTTCTATTTTAAGGCAAATCCAGAAAGCCTTATCAACTTTGACTGAGGCAAATCTTCCCCTGAAGCTATGGGGCTTTTACTTGGGCAAGTGCTGAATTTAAAAAAAAGCATCCTGAGATTTGGCTTAGTCTCAAAGTAAAAACAAAGTAATGGATATTCTTCATAATATATTACAAAGCTAGCTGTCCTCAAACATACAATAGTTTACACATGCTACTGTGTAAATAAGACTTAAAGCTCCTTATACACCAAAATTATACACCGGTTACTTATAACCTGCTATTGTTTATGCTTGATGATTAGCTGCAAACTTTACTCACAGTAATTTCAGAGAGTGAAATAAAGACATTAATGACGTTTTTAACACAACTACAAGCACAGAATCAAAACTAATTAGGCTGGTACTTAAGTCAAACAAGTTGATCAAATTCATAGATAGCAGCATACTTTTCTAATTGTGTCCATGTGTGCGTGGGTATGTGAGTAAACCAGTTGCAAAAGAAACACACCTCACTGTCAACAAGGCAACCTGCTTTGGCCTTCCATCTACAAAACACAACTGTAGCTTTCCATAATCAGCAAGTAGCCGTACAATTTGGAGTGAAATGACAATAATGGAGAACAACCTTGGAAACAGCGAGCTCTTTTCAAGTCTAGCTACAAGGAGCCTGGCATGTTCTGTGTGAAGAGCTATTGAAAACCTGGCTCTGAGCATTACAATATAACCTTCAGGAAGCTGACCATAACACAAGGACATTCCTTATACAGATGTTTCAGCAAGAGTTACATTCTTAATCTGCCCAGATGTGACATATTCAAGGTGTCACAAATGGAATAAACCACTTTTTACAAACATCTTTCTTAGCGGACAGTATGATTTAACATTGCCTTAACAGAATGGGATGTTGAAAAGCACTAGGCTCTATATTACAACTAAAATGCTGTCCAGAGTTAATAAATTTATATGGTGTTTTACTTAAATATCCTGAAAGCAGAATTTACAGGAAGTTAAACATTAGCACTTTACTATGACTAAGTGTTGCATTTTACTAGAGGCAGGGAAAAGCTATATTCATAATGTAACAGGAAGTTATATGCATAACCCTCGTCAAGGTTAAGCATTAATAAAAGAATCTTCTTTTAAAGTTTAATCTAAACTTCAAGAACTGTCTGAGTCAGGAAGTGAGACATCTTTCTACCCCCTTACAGTTACAACACTGTCCTAGCAAGGACCACAGACCTGCCAAAAGTCTCCAGCATTCTTCTTGTGAAAAGAATATGTGTGCAAAGCTCAGGGTGGGAGGGGGGAAAAAAAAAAAAAAAAAAAAGTCTACAGTTTTACTTGGGTCCCAAAATCAGTGATATGAACTCATATGTTCCTGAACAAAATACTAACTTGGCAACAATGTTTGGAACGAGTTATAGTTTGCATATAAACCTACTTGGCAAGCCAGACAGCAGGGTATTGAAATAATTTATCTTGGACAAAGGCATAGACTAACTCCTCGATGTCAGTCATGAACAAGCATGCTAGGGTCTGGCAATATTTGTCAGATGTTAATACAGGGTCATGATCATCTCCTGAACATCAAAGCCCAAATATCACTTCTGAATTAAGACTACAATATCAGCTCTAATTAAAGGGATAGTGAATGCAACCAGCAAAAGACTACCCAAACTGAAAAGACATCGCAAAACCACCTGTTTACTGTGGGCTTTTCAAATACAGCCATAAACCAGATGGTGCTAGAGTGCACATTCATACATACAAACACACACAGAGATGGAAGAAAGCTTTAGGAGACCAAGGAGAGGTAGCCCCTTTCTATGGCCCACATGATAACAAATCTGAAAGCCTACTAGATCCTCAGATAAATCACGCACAAATAACAGACCATAGAGCAAATATTAGTCATATTAGTTTAGTGATTTCACTGTAACACAGTAAGAAGTTCAGAGAATAAAAGGTTTTTGTTGTTTTTTGCAACTCCTTACTTACATACTTACACAACCTCTCGGTGGGAGCAAACAATTCAAGTTGCCCAAGGCAACACTTTAAAGTAATAATGAAAAAACCCACAAATTTCATTATTAGTGAATATGAGTCTCTAGTCTCTACCAGAGACAAGCGGACCAAACAAGTTTAATTGAATTAGATAACAGACAGATTCAGATCATGTCATGAGAAAACTGAAAGACAACATGCGTATGAACAATTTAAAATTAGGGCAACATTCACACGTTAAATAAAGCCAGACCTTTAACTATCAATCTACCTTTTTGAAAGACTGTATTAATTCCTGTATAAAAGAGCATCCACTCAGATACTGGTTGTGATGTCAGACATGTACCATTAAAATTGCTTTATAGCATAAAAGGACACAAAGGAAGAACAACTCAAGAATTCAAAGGTATGTCAAAATCAATGATATTGAAAGCAGCACTAGGATCAAGCACTTTTTGATAAGGATAGGCAGGGAGACAAAAATCTGCAACAGGGTCACTTAGAGGCTCAATAAGAGTTCAGTAAGGGTGGCCCATTCATTTTTATGCTCTTGAAACTCCTTCTCAATTCACCATGAAAAGAGCACTTTGACAGCCGGATATTGAGTCATGTAGCTATTGGCTATTAAAAAAACCATTTGGTGGGGAAAGGGAAGAGGGAGTGAGGCTTTCTGCCTTTTGGGTCTCGATTGCCTGCAGAAACATCATCACTGCCAGAAAAAGTCCAGATTTCAGCTGCTTCCTCTTTCATGGTCCTTAATGTCATTACTGTTCATATGTTCGGCAGATTTCCTTCTTCTCATTATTACAATAATCAAAGAAAATGATTGTTCCTTCACTTATGGAACAATCAGTAAATGCAACTAGCACCCTATGATCAAACCATCATTTTGGTTATTCAGGCTTTCACAATGATGCTATTATTTTCCCTCTTCTAAGGTATAATGACATATAGGTAATCTTTCCTCTAAAAATAAAATCCAACAAAGACAAAAGACAGAAAACAAAGGTGGTTTTGGTTGCTTCAGAGGGTCTCTGAAGCAATTTTTTTTCCAGTTCATAAGCCTGACACTCTCCTCGGCCATGCCTAAAGCCTGTCTAAAAATAACCTACTGACAAGGCATGTTCTCCACTGAGTCCCAGCTCCCCCAGTTTTGAAATACAGATAAGGTATTGAATACACGGGGTTGATTAGGACCCTTAACATAACATCTGCTCCCTTCAGTCTATTCAATAAAGACTTTTTTTTTTTTTTAAGTGATATTCACAATACCTAAGCCCCTCTTCCCCCCAAGTCACAAACTTTCTAGCACCATAATACAAATATACATTTAGCACACAAGCTGTTACAATTTCCCCTGTAATGCACTTGAGATCTATGGAAGAAAATGCCTAAGTAAGAGTCAGTTACAGTTACCATTACTATTAGTGCCACTGGTACATTGTCCATCTTAAATAACACTGAATTAATGTTCCAGGGTACAATAATGTAACTTTCACCATTCAACACTCAAAAAAGTAATGTAAGGTAAAAATATATACCTTGGATATACAAAAGAAATACTGTCACAATAAATTCATAATAAGTAGTTCCCTCACTTGTCAGACTGTCATGCATAGCAAAAACTTCTGAGTGCCTCTGAAGAGTTTTGCTATGGATGTTATGGCTATTAAGTCATTTATTTCTTCTTCATAGGCTTAATCAGGAAGTGTGCATCCAAAAGTTTTTATGTTAAAGTGTGCAAGTGTATGCAATGTATGTAAATACTTGATGAAGAACAGCTCTTAGTGGTGAAGCTATTTCAAATTAGGTTATTACTTCTGCTTGAAGAAGTAGATTGAATATGGAAAACAGCTTGCTAGCACTAGTAAAATTGCAGGTGCTTGCTATCATGGAGATTTTGGAAATCTTTATGTATTTGTAATCTCTGGTTAATATAGATTTTTCACAGCAGGAGCAGCAGGGGATTAATGAAATTACCTTCCAAAGTCTTCCAAATTGCATAAACAATTCTAAGATTTTGTTCAATGCTGTCTTGCAGTTCTCCCAGACAGTGAATCTATCATACGGAAAAGTACTGAATTATCAATAGTACCCAAGTCATTTGCCCAGCATGCAATGTAAAATCTTGATCACTCAGTTCTTCATACACATTAGACAGCTGAAAACTTCAGTCAGGACTATGAAAGTATCTTTGCCTCACTAAGAAATTTTGCACCATGTGGACAGAAAAGAATAGAAAATACTAGACTAGAGTCCAAAGTGCTCATTCAGTACACTAAAGGTGTAAGTATTTTTCTGTTCCTCCCTCTTCCTGCAATCTAAACAGTACTCAAGGCCTCCTGCATCCAGCACCAACTCCTCATACTCAGAGTCAGTCTCAGTTTTCTGAACAACCTCATTCTTGCTTGCTATCCAGTGTAGAAGCATCTTCCAGTTATTTCTTTGCTTTCCATTAGACCTAAGGTTATTTGTATATATCTAGACATATAATACTAATACTTTTCAGAATGCACTTTCACAAAGAATGAAAATGCTAGCTGATCTTCCAAAGTATCTCAATGCTTGTTCCTTGTCATGAGATTCTCAACACCTTGCATACCAGTAAAGTGCGTAGGCATCAGTCCCTTTTCATAATAAACTTCACAAGCTCAGGATGTTGTCACATTTTAAAAATTACCTAAAAAAAAATCAGATTCAGAGTTGCAGTCATCTTAACCCACGTTCACATTCTGTAGAACATCATAAGTAACTGTTAATTTGCCCTCTAAATTGCCATACCATATGTTGAAAACTTCCTTCAGTTAATACCTTCCTGAAGAATGGGAATTTTTGATGAAATGATATAAAGGGTAGTGTTGAGAATTATTTAAAAAATTAATAAAACCTGTTAAAGTGATGAAAATCTGACAAGCACAACTATTATTTTGTCATCTTTACATCAACACAGTGAGAAACCTTTCTAGGGATTATACCAAAACTCTTAAAGGAGTTTAAACTGCTTTCTCAGACAAAACACAAACTAAATTTCAAAGCCTAAAGAGAATGTGGGTAAAAATGGTACTTAATTCAGAATCCTGCCATGTATGTGAATATTCTGGGACTTTTCAGTATCTCTAACATCTTTGCACTAATTAGCTTTTTTCCTCCTACCAAAAGTCACTCATTTTATTTTCTCTTGAGAATTTAGGGTCTCAGGAGCACATCATTACCATATGGCCTATAAAAATTACAGAAACTAAAAAGTAAAACTTGATTCACTCAGTATTTAGAGTTGCTATAGCTTGTACAATAAGATAGTTTCTTTACTATCAGTTCTTAGAGGAGTCATCTACTGCAAGATCTTGGTCAAGTAATATTAAAAGGATCTGATTAACTTTCTATTCTGCAATGTGGATTGACTTTACTTCCTCTAATATCCAAACTATTACATTAAGGAAGAGAAGTGTTTTGTATTCACAGATCATAAGCAGCTGACACTGAAATGTTTATTTAATAGTATTATTATGTATGAGAATAATATTGCATTACTATATTTATTACTGTTTCTGTCAGGGCAAGGTCAACACATATGCATCTATAAAGTTCAGACTATTAATGTACTACTCCAGGTTTCAAACCTGCAAATTGTTATCATCTCCCAGTATTGTGGGTACTTCTGCAAATTAAAATGTACTATTTCTACTCTATCACAGCAGCCAATACAGCAGTCTTTAGCAAGAGTTTTAAGTCCAACCTTGCAATGATGGGATTAAGAAATGTACTCATATACTAGTATTTCATGGATTAAAAAAAAAACAAAACAAAAAAACAAAAACCACCCAAAAACCTCAAAGCTAACAAAATAAAAAAGCAGTCTGTGCAGGATGATTTCCTTTCTTTTTTCAAAATGACAATGTCTTTAAAGACATTTTTCAATTATTTCAAGGTCAAGACTTACTTCTCAAAACTCACTATTGTTAATAAGGGGAATCATTTACCAAGCATTGCAAGGTCTTTAAAAAGCCACATATAAACATCACGTACTCCAGAGCAATAGTTTGTATCAGCCCAGATAGCTATGACATTTTCTCACATCAGTGACTTAACATCACTACAGGAGGCCTAAATATTTTCTTAACAGTAAGCTATCTTCTTCAGTAGTTCATGCCAATTCTGCAATAGCCACGTGCAAACTTGCAGGCTGGGATTTTATTCCTGTCTAAAGCAATGAACTCTAAAGACATCTGCAGCTGGGCATAACGCCCACACTGGTACAATTACAATGCTATGTCAGCTTCTCATTGTTTAAGGTGATGAATTTCATATCTGGGCACGTTATCTTGCTGGAGTCAGTGGTATTTTTTTTTCTTGGAGGCAAGTTAGAATGGCACAGAACTGTGCCAATTTCAAAGCACTGTAATGTGTTTCTACAGCCTTTTTCATAGGTAACATTATACAGCAATTTCTATTGTATACCCTGCCAGCACTTTATCCTGAACAGGTGCTCAAAAAACTTTCAGACTATTACAATGCAATGCATTTGAGAAAATCAAGATATGAAGAGCCAACCCTCTTGACAAAACAGCAACGGTAGCATGCAAGTAGACTTGCACATTAAGTTTAATAGACCCCTCAATAGAGTCCCACTCCATTTAGTAGATCAAGGATCACATTTATATGGAAAAAAAAGAGCTTTAAACTTTGAAACAATAGACAAAATTCATTCTCAGCAATAGTTTCCAGTTGTATTCACAACTGAAGAGAAGCCTTTTGGCTTTCAAATATACTCAGCCATCACAGAGTGTAGTGTGATCCAAGATGTTTTCCCAAGGCTCACTCTTGTTAATTCAACACTAATAAAATACAACACCTTTGGTACCGTGAATAAAATATAACTGCCCATTTACATATTTGAACTTACAGTCTTTGAATAAAGGTTTTGTAATATTCTGTACAACAGAAAAAAAGACTGTGAATATTAAGTATCTGGTTGAAATAGACAGTATCTTGTCTGGTTCACAAAACAGGAAAAGCTACCAACACAGACTTCTCTAGAAATCAACGCTGGGTAAAGAGCAAAAAAGAATCCACTCTGTGACTCCCACCCCCACCTATCACAATTAAAAATCTACCACTTAAATATGATTCACTATGGGACACCTCATAAATACTGAAACCATACCAGATGTACCTTATACATTACCTACTGTACATGCAAATTTGCCTTGATGGAGATAGAAACACTGATTCTTGTAGAAAAAAGTAGGTGCAGTCATATTTAAAAAAAAATAAATCAACTGAAATTACAGTATATATGTAACTTTTTAGAAATAAATATGCAGGTTTCCACAAATATACCTAACTACAAATATCTTATAAACAGTTCTTCCAAAGGTAAGCACATGAGAAGTTGCCAATATTTTGAAAAGCCATGAAGGGATAGTTTCCCGCTACAGACTCTGCTCCCAGCCATACACTATCAGGCATTAAATGTTCAGAGGTTCACAAGACACTGCTTCCTCTGCCTTTGCAAAGGCCTGCAGAGTGCAGCACCAATAAGCCCTAAAAATTGGTAAGTGGGTTACCTTCACAAAGTCTTCATCATGGACCATCCATGAAATGTGCTGTTAGCACATACTGAGACCAGAATATCTGGGAAGTAGACATTTCCAGACTCATCATTCATTTGTGCTATGTGATTCTGAGCAGGTCTAAAACCTCTCTGAGCCTCAGTATTTCTCTGAATGAACCCCAAGCTCTGGACTATGCTGATAAATGTGATGTTTGCAAAGCAGCTCGAAATTACTGATCAACATACTGTAAAAGAGCAAACTATTACTAGTGCTTCATCATCTGCTGCTCCATGCTTGGGAATCCAGATTTAGCAAAGCAGATTGTACCAAAAATCATAATACCTTCACAGACATTTTAAGGAACTAGTTAAAAGTCCCACCAGAATTTCTTCGGCACCTACAGAGCATTATCTGAGCCACAAACAGATTCAATACCAGGTCCAGTGGCACAGCGTGTTGCATTGTGTTGGGAAGCAGGGGTCAAGGCAAGAAAAGGGTTATCAGACAGTGAGTAATGGAACACCTGCTGTCACCTATAGTCCTCTATGAATCTATACTATACAGTTTCATCACCAATAGCATCAGAGTGTGAGTAATGCTGCAGGCCAAATATGGACCTGTCTGTCAGCCTCCTGGTGTTTGGACAAAATGTCCTGAGAAGCTGATGTAGTAGCGACATTCAAAAAATGCAGGAATCATGGCTGGATCCCAGCCACTCAGCAATGGCATTAGTGATGCATGCTGTGGGTATTATTCTTAAATTCTATGAAACCTTTCATTGTATGAGAGTCACATACATGGAGTCAATATGGTCCCCCAGGACTACTCAAAAGCTTCCTCGTTTTTAAAGCTTTTCAGCACTGAAAAGAACTTGAACTGATATCTCTAAATTGAAGTATGAGGGCAGACAGAAGTGCTGTGAAGCATCCAGTCATGCTGTCTTACTAATTCTGGGCTGATCCACTGCCACACATTGACCCAGAGCACTACTCTGGACCCATCTCCCGAGCTATCCTTTGCACAGGTGTAGGATAGGACTCCAGACTTAAATGGAAACAACAAAATCACTGCTCATTTGTCATACACAGGATGTGTGCTTAAAAGGTAGAGGCCCCCTTCTCTACTTTGCCTCCTTAGTACCTCAACGGAAGGAAAACATTTATACATGCCTACAGACAAGGATTGCAGGAGCTGGATCCTGAGCCCCACTAAAATCAATGGGGTTGAATTTTCTCTCTTCCCTTACTATTTCACTGTCCAGAAGAAAAAAATTTCTAGTCGTGACTCTTGAGAGTTTCCCTCTGAATCTGAATTGGCAGTTCTAGCTCTTTCTAAAGTCATATTTATTCTAGGACAGCTTCCACCAATTTTAAAGATTTTTTTTTTTTTCTTGCATATGATCTTGCAGTATTTCTGGTACCTACTGCAGCCGCACACGCTGCAAAAGGGCCAAATAACTCTACATCTGTTTCCTAAATCATCATAGGTCTCAAAAAGCTGAGACTCAGTAGAAATACATACAAATGCTTCTTTATCATAGAATCATATAATTCCATATTCATACTGGAATTATACATTATATGTTTATATTGGGTAAGGAAAAGGATATGCATACCATAGTGTTCAGATCACGATTATAAACGTAGAACTAATGAAGTCTCTGCCTAAGAGCAAGAAGTTCCCTGAGAAACTGACTTTATAAGCTGGCCGTACAGTGGTGGTAAGCTCTGAAAGATGATATTTTGCTTTCTAGAAAGGTTTTCAGACAAATGGTGCTCTATCAATAGCTACTGTCCTTTTCTGGTGTTCTGTAGGTTCTTCAGCCAACTTAGAGTTGCTGCCTACCTAAAAAGAACAAACTTAAAGCAATTTAAAAACCCTCCAAATTTATCAAAGTCACTGGAAAACACAAAACCAGCCTTCAGTGTTAGCCTCAAAGTAAAAGAATATGGTTTTAGGCACCCTTTCACCTTGCCAGAACTCAATTACGGCAAAAGTACTATATTTCAGGCAAAGATATTTGAGGAGAAAAAAGCTTCTACAAAATGCCTCTGAAAATCCAGTTTCTAATCACTCAATTATTTGAGCTCTGTGGCTCCCTTCCATGTGAGTATAGAGAGCTTGGTGCGAGGGGATGGGGAGATCAGAACCACAGATGGGCTGCGCAGAGTACTCTGTTTATTATCATATTCAGAACTACAGGGCTTCCGTATCACCAAAAAGTTGGCCACAAACACCACCTTACTGTGGGGCTGTTGTTAGCCTGTGTGGTTAATATTCTGCCCAGAATTCTCATTTTCATAATGCACCACACCAGGTGTACCCAAGGCACTGCCTAGATAAATGAGACTTGACTGAATCTGCACAGCTCAAACTGACTAGATTAATCCAGCATGTACCGGATAACAAAGGTAACATTTCTTGTAACACATACAGGCAGGAGGCCAAAGGGTGATAGAAACCACAGCAGCAACCACTAATTAGCCTCAAGGAAGGAGGAAGTCAGAGAGTTTGGCCTGGGGCTATATGACTATGCCAATGGTCTAATGTAGAGAGCAATAAATAGTTAAGACAATAGTCCCAGGGCAGACAGAGGGGCCAGGGGGTAGAAATGTGATACGTGCATGTCGGATACCTTGTAGAAGCTGCAGCCGGATGAGAACAACTGCTACATGTAGCCGAGCAGTCATCCACACACCTTGCATGTCGCCTGGTTGGGTGAGCATCCCGTTCCCCAGGCACTGGGCAGGTCTGAAATGTAGGACTGAGCTCTGATTTGTGTGTGATATGCATGTGTTTGTAAAACAGGAATCACTATTGACCCACTGTATCTATCTTGCCAAATAAATACATTTCAGATTGTATGTCAACATGGGATATGGTTCTCCTCCAGTGGCCGCTTCACCTGATCTCCTGTGACTACTGCTGAGTGTTAGTAGCAACTCAGTGCATTACTAACTACAGTAACATGAAGACTCATAACTGCTTCAGAAAAGTTAAGAAGAATTAAGATAACAGGAAAAAAAAAAAATGTCAATGATTTAATTAAAAAAATCAAGCAGATGAAGTTTGGAATGTAACGCACAAATGTCACATTCTCTTTTAGAAAGGTTAATAAAAAAAATTAAAAATAAAAGAAAATCCAAAACCCTGTGCCTCACATCTGAAAGCATGCCAGGCATTTGCTCTAACAAACAGAAATTACCTTTAAATTACAGAAATCACTTGTGGAGAAAGTCAGAATGTTTTTAAACTAAATTATTTCTCTTGAACAAGGAAGTCTTTTTGCATTTATATAAAGCAAACATTCTAGACAGACAAGGAAAGAGACATAGGAGTGTTGTCAAGCTTTTTCCAAGGTTTAGCCATTTGATAAAGCCTTTGATAATTTATTCATGAATGTTTAATCTGGGGCTTTAATCTTCAAACGGCTTCCTAACTAACAGATTTGCTTTATTTCCCTTCCATATTCTGCCCCCACATAATTACTTTTCTGTTTTGCAAGTGATTTTCTGTATCGATTAGCCCAGCAAGGAACACGTCCATCATCCAAACTTAACTATGCTTATCACAAATTAGTGAAAACTGGTGATGAAAAAAAAACATTCACGTTGTTTACTTAGACTAAATTAAAAAGTACATTTCTGGCATATAAGGCAACCACTAAAATACAGGCCTTTCAAGTACTGAAATTTAAATGAACACTTTCCTTCATCCCTAGTTTGCTGCAAGTGTTACTGTAATGGTAATTTATTCATAAGCATTATGAAGAAATACTTTCCTTGTCACTTTCATTTCAAATACTAACACTTCAGTTTGAATGTCCAGAAGAATATATTAGCTTGAAATTGCACTTGAAAGTTTATTTTCTCAACCAACATCATCTGAGCTTATAAAAATAACAGCACTCTAATGAGTGAAGTAATTATTTTGGGTTGAGTATGAGGTACTGAATGATGAAGGCAGAGGAACATAGACAGAGAACAGGACTTCCCAAGCTCATGAAAGACAAAGCCTGTGACAGTGTTTCTTGAAGAATCATTTAGAAGGGTAAACAAACACATTATACAAAAAAAAAAAAAAAAAAAAAAA
>NW_010287086.1:0-519 GCF_000700745.2 Antrostomus carolinensis
ACTCGGCTTTGCTTGGCTCTACTTAGCCCGGTTCGGTCCATTTCGGATCTACTCGGGTCTGCTTGACCCGGCCCCGGTTCTACTCAGCTTTCCTTAGCCCGGTTTGGTCCAATTCAGTTCTACTCGGATTTACCCAGTCCAATTCGGTTCTACTCGGGTCTACCCAGTCCAATTCGGTTCTACTCGGGTCTACCCAGTCCAATTCGGTTCTACTCAGGCTTACTCCTCGGCTTTGCTTGGCTCTACTTAGCCCGGTTCGGTCCATTTCGGATCTACTCGGGTCTGCTTGACCCGGCCCCGGTTCTACTCAGCTTTCCTTAGCCCGGTTTGGTCCAATTCAGTTCTACTCGGATTTACCCAGTCCAATTCGGTTCAATTCAGTTCTACCCAGTCCAATTCGGTTCTACTCGGCTCAATTCGATTCTACTCAGGTTTACTCGGCTCTACCCGGGTCTCCCCAGCCCGGCTCGGCCCCGTGCGGCCCGGTAGGTCACAGGAAGCAGCGCGGAGGAATGCGAC
>NW_010287087.1:0-15428 GCF_000700745.2 Antrostomus carolinensis
CCTGAACTGGCTGGGGCGGGGCCCTGCCAGCCTGCAGGAAGTGGGAGGCAGATACGGAGTTGCGCCATGTGGGAGCGCTGGCCGCCCTCTGCAAGGGAGGGCCGTGGAGGAGGCTGGCAGGACCTGTGCCCGCCACCGGCTCTGTGGGGGCTGCGTCAAGGAGGACGTGGGGCCTGATTCAAGGCTTCAAGCTGCCAAGTTTTACGTTTCAGCAGTAAATCTTACCTGGGACTAAGAAATCAAGTAAAACACTGGAACATGTAATAAACATGGCCTGCGTGGCATGTTTTCCAGTGAAAAGTTACAAAAAAGGCTCCTGGCGAGGTTGGTGTTCCCCATTGTGCGGTGCCCCCATGCAGTGCCGTTCATAGCTTGCCTGTAAAACAAGCCATGTGGACAGGAATCGCTGGCAGTACCAGGAGACTGAAAACCCCATAGAAATAGGTATTCAAAATTTAAGACTCCAAAAATATGAGGTCTTAAAACTAAACAATGCACTTCTGTGAGGAATTAATTTAGTTGAGTCCTGTCACCATTATTAATATTAGTTTTGGCTTCTCTTTTCTGTATGTAAAGAGAATAAATGCATGGGTGTTTGTAAAAAAAAGTGGGAAAAATATGACTTTTATCTGTTTTTACTTACTTTAATTAGAATTACAGATATCCTTCACGTCTGATAGCCAAATTTGTTTCCCAACATGTTCCTCTGGAGTCAAGCTACTGCAAAAATGCAAACATAGGGTGCACACCGAGTCCTGGTAGTACCTCTCCCGAGAGAATATAAAGTGCTGGCGTAAACTCCTTGCAGAATTAAAAGCGAGTTTAAAAAGTAACATTTATTTTTATTCCAGATTTGTGTCTGACCCGTAGATAATTAAAGGTTTTATTTTGAGCTGTTGGCCCCACACAATACATTGTCCTTTGTTGCTGCGCAAGTAGCGCTTTCCCTGTGCTGCCTACGGTTCAAAAACAATGAAGCAATCCATTTATTTTGTTGGTCAATTGTAGCACAAAGTGAGGTGGTCGGTGTGGAAAGTTTATCACTGTCTTGTCCCTTTGGAGGAGGCAGAGCATTCACACACCCTCTGCCCCAGTACACAAATGTCAGTCTTTTTGCAGGCTGCTGTTTTCCTTTTGAAGATGCCGATGGTGTCTCTGATCCACTAATCCATTTATCCAGTTTCATGAGTGCATTGGCTGAATACACTCACAATAGCCTTGCCCAGCTGGAAACAAGAAGTCAGTGAGTGCAGCCGGCACACCCACCAATGCCTGACACCACTCTCGAATGAGGCTCGAGTGCTTGTCTCAAAAAAAACCCCATCCTGAAACAAAACCACCAGAGCCCCCAACCTGCCCAACGCTGTGATCCTCCCCTCCTTGAGAGCAGAAGTATTTTTAGCACCATCTATAGTGTGCTACAGGGTTGTATTATTTTCATGATACTCGGCTGTGTCAATGAGGGTTGAAGCATGCTTGAGGAAAAAAAATGCCTCTGGGACTCTGCAAACAAGTGCACATTAAAGAAACTGGTCAGTTGCTGCCAAGGGGGAGGGGGCACAGGAGAGGCAATGGCCAGTGGGCTTCCACTTGTGTTTGGTGCTGTGCCGTCACTTGCCAACTTTTTATTGCATTTTAAATGTATGTTTAATTACCAGTGTTATTGGCAATAACAGAATGTTTGAAAATATTAAATACATTTGTGAGCTTGTGTGAAAAAGAAGTTAAAAGGTGTTCGGTGCACAGAATGCTAAAAAGATCTCACAATGAAGTGATTAACATTTTTATGAATAAAATTAATCACGCATTAACTCTGCAGCTCAATACATCTGAATGCCAAATGTTGCACAGCAGCCCTTTCCCCTAAACCCAAGAATTTTGGATGCAGTATTGACCCACATCAAACGCTTGTCTATTAGTAATGGCAGTGTAGTTATGGGAAGATATTTTAACAATGTACATTTACATTTGAGGCAAGCAAATAAAAAGAAGAAAATAAATTGAGGGTATTTTGTCAGGATTTGTGAGGACTGGTAGGCACATAAAATACATTAGGAAGCAGTCAATAGGGGCAACTGTTCCGAGAAAAAAGAAGTTTATGTGGCAGTCACGGAGGCAAACAGCAAAGTCACTGTAGTAAACAGATTCCAGTGGATTGTGTTTAGCTCTCCTTGGCTCTTATTAGTGTGCTCATTTTTCTGGGCAAAACTTATTAGGTTTTAAGATGGGAGCTTGCCATTATTAAAATTTCTACTGTGTCAGATAATAAAATGTGATATCTCTCTCTTTCTCACTCTTCCTGTGTGTGTGTGTATGTGTGCGCGCGCGTGTGTGTTTTCTAATCTCTTGCCACTGTGGTTTTGGGATTATTCCAGCAGGCTGTACAAAGGGAAGCAAAGGCATCTGAAGTGTCACTCTACAGCTGTGGCAAAGTAACAGAATTTCCATTTTGTTGATGCTCCCAGCACATGTGTGCAGCAGAAGGTGATATCAAAGGAGCCGTTCTTCCTCAGTTCTGCACATTATTTTTCACTGCTGTGGCGAATCTCTCTGAGCTCCGTGAACCAATAAAACAACGGTCCCTGTTTGAGTTGATATATTAATATTTACTGAGGATTTGCAAGGTCGGGGCTAAATGTCAGCAGATTGCTGGGGCAGTACTGTGGGGAATAATTAAACAAATCTCACAGCAGTTCAGCCTCCTAACATCTTTATTAATCTTTTTTTTTTTCTTTTCTTTTTTTTTTTTTTTCTGAAACAGTACATTGAAGTATTGCTTTTTCAACCTTAGTGAAGATTTGGGAGAAGTTTAATAATAAAATCCTGGATTGGAAGTATTTGTTTTTGACGGTTTCTTGGCCTGCTTGCCTGCAGATGTTAGTTGTGAAGTCTATGATGTGTGAATTATCACCAAGCTGCTGGGATTCTCACCTGCCTCTCCATCAAATTCATCTTGAGCAGACTGCCAAGCACAATAATACTGCTGCTATAAACAGAGACCCAAATTGACTTCATTAAGTAGTGGGTCCGCTTCTGTAAGAGAAGAAACTGGAGGACCCCAATTCAGTATGCATGTCTCCCTTAACGTGATTATAGCATGCACTTTAGTACAACTTAGACAATTCTCTTTAATAAGCTTCATAATTAGTGTTGGGATGCCTCATTACAAGTCATTGCCTGTAGCAGTCCTAGGCCAAACAGCCCTTCTCAATCTGATTTTTTTTTTTTTTTTTTTTTTTATCAGGCAGCAGGAGCTGTCTAGAGCTTTTTGTTTGTGTAATGGGGAGTTGCATTAAGCCCCCAGTGTAAAAATACCACAAGGAAATTAATTGCTTCTGTGCAGATTCACCACAGATGTATCCTGTTATGGGGAATGGTATATTTCTGACATTGCTATACTGCAGTGTGCTGGAAGGAAAAAAAAAAGTCTGGAAAAGCTACAAATGCAAACATATTAGCATCCATATAGATTCCTTATGTTGTAACTGAAAACAAGGAGATTTTTAAAGTGTGTCAGAGCCTTTAAGCCTTTTTTAAAATGAAGTGGATTCTTTTTTTCTGATTTTTTTTTTTTTTTTAATACTCAAAACCCACTAATAAAATACACATGGCCACATATTCTGTTTGGTACTGGCTGATAAATGTGCTACTTAAAATAACACACACAAGGAGTGCGGTGACTCAACGCAATAAGAAGGCTGACACACAAAGCCGCCCTCAAGGTCAGTGGTTTGTTATCTATCACTGTTGGTCAGGTTGTGAATCACAGCTGCAAGTTTCAGCAAGTTAAGGGGAGGAGGAGCATTTAGACTGCTTGCCCTGTGGAAAAGAAAAGCTGAGCTGGTGGTTTGTTAGCCGCCTCTGAACATCACCCTGCAGCTTCTGGGTAATGCCCATTCCCCTGTCACTAAAGCAAAGCTGGAAAGTGCCTTGATCCAGATACGAGTGCTTTGATTTACTTGTTAGAATTCAGGTGGAAGGGTTTAGGGTTAGCGAGTCCACCAATGCAGAGCCTTGTAGCACTGCCCTCTTGTTATTTATGTCAATTTCTTTCATCTCAATCCTCGTAAACTTCGGTTTTGACTTTGGGCTGATCCCTCTGATACAGTTTCATTTGCCTAGTGACATCACTGTTGATAATCAAATATTAACAATTCTCCTCACAACAGTTACAGGAATGAAAGACCTGTGTAGAATAATGTAATGTGGGAGCTGTGGCATTTGGCTAGAAGTAACTTTGCATTCCTCCAGTGTGACTGTGAAGGAGACTCCTCCATCTATTAATTCTGGGTCATACAAAATGAAAAAAACAAAAAACAAGCCAAAGCCCAATAAACCCAACAAGCATCTCCTTTACTCAAATTCAGGATGTTACCTCTCTGAGAATGATACAGAGGCAGAAGTGATAAAACTATTCTAGTAAGGAACCTCCTAGATTAGATTTTCTAAGTATATGCAACATGAAAAATTCACGGGCAAGTGAAATAGTCCCACTAAATTTACATAGAGGAAATACTTCAAAGGCCTTAATAAAAGAATCCAATAAGCTTGTTTTCAAGAAAATACATAGATTAACAGCAAGCAACAGTGGGAACATGTAAGTTATGTAAACAGATCAGATCAATGTTCAGTTTTACCACACTGCACTTCACAGGATCTTTTACCAGCTGTTCCAGAGAAAAGGGCAAGATAAACTGCATAGACTACTACACAAAGTCCTGCTTTTAAAATAAGTTGTTTTTTCTCTTTTTTTTTTTTTTAATTCTCATCTGTCAGCTTCTGGTTCTACTACAATAGTAACAGTTTGCTCAAATACACACATTTTACCTTTTTTTTAAGCTATCAAAGAGCTCAGACTCTCAGTCCCAGGGGAATTTATTATTATTTTTCTCTGCCTTGAAATAGCAGTACCTGGAATCCTCTTAAAAATGGCTTTGTATACATAGAAGAAAGCCCCAATGCTTCTTCTACAGGTGAAATTGTACTAGATGAGATCTGCACAGAACATAACAAAGAAACATTGCCTCTGTGACAGAGGCACAGAGGTAGAGAAGTGCTTTCCCCAAGTTACCCACTTTGTTTATGGTGGAAGTGAGAACCTGAGCCTGAGAATCAGGGTTTTCACTTGACAGAGACCCAGATATAATGGGCTGTTTCAAACATTCACAGTGACTGCAGGTGAGTGCTGGAGCCAGACCAGAACAGTTATCTGCATCTACAGCCTCGTAATATATTCATCACAGTGTCATCAACTCCCATGTCACTAAAACATTTTGACTGTTGTATCCAAATTTACATGCTGAAATCCATACTTAGGTAGGGATTCACATTTGTAAGATTTGTAAATATCAGATTTTGCAATCTGATATTTACAAATTATGCTTATTCTTGCTAGAGTCATCAGAGTGGCTTGCCTTATAAAGAGTTACAGTTGTAAGGAAGGCCTGAAGATCAAGGTTGTTTTTTATTTTTTAACTTTAAAAAAATTAGAAAGTTACTCAGTGTATTTCAGTGTTTAAAAATTGATTGAGGAACCTAGTCTTGGTCTCTTTGGTTTGAAAAACATACATATTTAGAGAAGCAATCTAACCTACAAAATGATGCAATATTTGGGAAAATTACTTTATAAAAAGGTTTTTTAATTAATAAATTTCTAAAAAACACCAGACAAATCCTTCAAGTTTTTGTATAAAAGGATAAATAATTTACAACTTCACATGCAAAACAAGATAATTTTAAAAATTGGAAAATTAGTTTTAAGAGAGATGGTAAACCTTGAAAAATACTGTTTTGCAAAGTGAAATCATGATAACCATATATGTGGTTCTCCTATCCACAGACAGGAAAAGGGAAAATGGATACTTCATCTGAGACAGGCATGTTACAGGTTGTGCGATGTAGCAGGAGAGTTACAAGTATGGATATAGCAAAAATACTTCACTGCTTCTCTGAATGTCATCAGTTAGGAATCTGCCTGAGAATATGAATTAAATAATACTGGTAAATGCCACAGAGCACAAAGTTTTTATCAGAAGGAGTTTTTAAGAACACAAAAGAGTAAAAAAAGGTGTCATTTTGAAAAAGAGAGCGGAATACAATGAAGAGAGTAGTGGTGATGGTACTGCTGGTAGAATTAAAATACAGACTAACTTGCTAACAGAAGAGATTAATATCTTTTGAGGGGAATTGGATATGGAGGTGCACAACCTGTGTGTCTCCTGCGGCTTGCTTTCCAGAACCTTAAGGGGACAGTGATGCTTTATTTCAGCATCTGCCTTTGGAGAGGGATAACTTGAGGGAACACACAAATTCCTTCTCAAATTATATTTTCTCTGTAGTGATCTTCTTACTATCTTTAGAAGAAATGAAAGCAGTAGAACAGGGGAGGAAGTGGAAACCAATTCATGTCACCTGCTACTTTTTGTTTAAATTTATATGGCCTTCTACTATTGTATATGTGTATGCCTGTGTATGTTAGAGAGTGAAGAAATTATTCCCCCAGGCCTTGCTCATAAGGGCCCCTCTGTGAGTCTAAGTGATTACATGTGGACAAGAGGTAAGAGATGATTTACTGTGAACATAGGAAATTTGTATACTTCTGATAATCTGTGGTAAATCTGCCAGGAAGCTAGTGAAGTCTGATCTTGCCTTAGATTTTGTATGGCTGCTATCTCAGTATGAGGATGCTCCAAGAACTGTGAAAGCTAAGTTGTTGGGCTCCTTGAAATGATGCCAAACGTGATTTTCTTAGACAGGACAAGTTCTACAGACTGTCTAGGCCCTCCCTTACCAGTTTATGCAATGTATAGGGAGGATCAGAGGATCATAACAGAACTGATGTTCTGGCCAGCAGACTTGTCCCTCTTGGTTGTTTTTCCATTGTAAGTGGTGTGTAAGTGTTCTTGGCCTTACTAGGCTATTGGTTTTGATGCCTTTTTTTTTTTTTTCCCTCAGAAAAACATTTGGCTTGTAGTATTTGAGCATCTTTATATCTGTTTGATAGTCTCTCATCAGCTTGCAGAAACCCATTCCATTTGGTCACATCTCTGTGGAAAGCAGCCTTTGATAGTACATGATATTAGTGCCTGCAGTGCAGGTCCTTTGGGTTTTGGGTGTGATCACCAACATAAAATACAAGGGTTCTCACCTGCATCATTGGAAAATGGCTTTTATCTTTGGAGCCACAATCTCCTCAGATCTTTCCTGACAGCAAGCAGTCATAGTTCTGGGCTCATTGACCATGGATGTGGCTTCATTTAGTTGCTTCTGGAATGGAAGGGCTGTGGCTGAAGACCATTTGGGTAGGTGCTCATTGGTCATCTTCACCACTTTTCTTCAGGGCCTTTTCCTGGCTTCAAGACTTTTATATTGGTTCTCTCTTTCTTTGTCCTCACTTTCAAATTATATTATCTTCATTGTTTCTCCTCTATATCCTCTCAGCAGATAGGGGCCTTTCCCTTGTGTTGCTGCAAGAACAGGCTGCTGTCAGCAAACAGCTTCACCATTCTGTCCTCTACATCAGATCTCCATGTCTGCCTGCCTCTTCTCTCCCTTCCCTCTCCAAACGGAAAACATTAACCTCCCCATTACTTGAAATAATGATCCTTTTAAACTTTTTATGAAACTACAAGGGAAAAAAAATAATTCCACACAGAGTGCCAGCCTCCATCATCCCTTTACATCAGAAAACATACTCCTAACTCACTGTTGAGGATATGTGGATGTCATTTTACTGAACTTCTGGGAAAGGGTGAACAATGGGATGTTGCTTCCAGACCATCACTACAAACATCACAGCCTGTCATCCTGGCCAGTCTTCTGCTAGTCTTGATCTAACCAGAGGAATACAAGAATAATGCTGTTTTGCCTGACAGAAGCTGCTCCTTATATCAGTTTCAAAGGATGGCAGAAAAATGCTGGCTGTACACCTCCTAGTCAGAAGAATCAGAATCTCTCATATCCCTGGTGCCAGGGAGAACTTCTTTTGCACTTGACAGTCATCTCTTTCAAACCTTTCATTGGAATGAGATTTGAGACTCCCAGGTCTTCTGTAAGAGACCATTAGTCTATACCTGAATGTACAGAGGTTCTCATCTCCTGGGATCAGAGCATGTGCATGCAGATCTCACAGTGAAGACAGGAAAAACAGCAGTAGAGCTAAGGGCAGTCCCAAAGGACCTCAAGCCCAGAGAACAAACACATGTTGGAAAGTACAAAAATATTTTATTGTTGTCAAATGCATAAACCTGATGTGCAATTCTAACCAGATCAGGCTTTGGGCTGTTTGCCCAGTTATTCATAAGAAAGTGTCCAGAGTGGATAAGTTTGTGAGATTGTCCTGGGACACAACTCTTGATCTGGTTATTTCTTGTTGTGTTTGATAATACACAGTTCTCTGCCAGAGGGAATTCTGGGCTTACATCCATGTTCATCCTCATGTTCAGGCAGCAGGGGTAGGACTAGTTATGGAAGTGTGCTATGCGTAAGTCAAGAGTCCCTCTGAGGGATGGTGAAATTGTCTGGTCTGAAAGTGATCTCCATCCTTCCCTCTCCCTCCTCTTCTACATGATGAACCCTGTCTGGGGATTTTTCTACAGTAAATCTCCCTTCCTTAAAGATTTGATTGTCTTTCTTCCAATAGATGTTGAGGGAATTTCCTCAGAAAGGTCTGAAATGGAGCTTGTAGAGTAGAGAATCAGCACAGAACAATTATTCCCTCTTATCTGGTGCAGAAAGATAGTCTGAATATCCTAGTATGAGTTCTTCAGGTGACTGTAGGTGTAGCAGAACTGTGTCCTGCACAATGTGAGAGAATAACTGATCTGTGGCTTGTGAGTAGTGCTCACTGATAAATAGAGAAAGAATAACTTCTGAGCGCATGAAGAAAGAGGTTTCCAGCCTGGAAGCATGGTGCCAGGTAGTGAATGCCTTTGGGACAGTCCTCACTGCCACTCAGTGATGATTCTGAACAAGCTGAAGGGATTGCCTTGCTTGGTTGGAAGTCCCTACAAAGCAAATGACAGGTAGAGGCATGGCAGATGTTTTGATGTCTGTCTCTCTGGAAGTATCCTTATTTAGAAGGTATTATCTTCTGTCCCATTATTCTCCTCTATATTTTGAGTTACTAGTTTGGAGATCTGTCTTCTCATCTTCCATTCCAAGAACAGAATGAGCTGCACAGTAGTCCATTATGATGGACCTCCTTATAGGTAGCTCCCTTCCAAGCAGAGTTACTACTGTTGGCTTGTAAAACTCCATCAACTTTTCTTCCTTATTGTGTCACTGCTTTCATCTCTGCATTAAGGTGACTTGCTCCAAATTGTCAGTTGTCTCTGTAGAATTTGAATTGCTACCTCTGAATTTCGCAGACCATACACTCTATTCAGATTTTCCCCTGATTTGATAATTTCACAAAGGTAGCATACCATCATTTGCTTGAGTGCCATACTTAGAAATAAGAGACCTAAGTGTGCCATGCTTTTTTGAAGAGATGCATTCTGTATGCGGAAAGGAGGAATAAGGTCATGGCATGAAGATCACATGATCTTATGCTACAAAGTCTTGTGAGAGAGGTGTGAGTAAGCTTAGGCTCTTCAGGAGAGACACTACAGAGCACAGGTATTGAGGCTGTGTGGGGGTATATGCTGGAGGTATTGGACACTTACATGATTCTCTCCCACCCATTTCCCTGTTCAAGTGACAATATGCCTGCCATGCCCCAGAGAGCATTTCAAAAATAGATGGAAGCAGTGAGAGAATTTGATCAGGGAATGTGATCCCAGGCCTGCCAACAGAACCAAATTCCAACAGGGCAGTGCAGATATGGCTTTCCAGCTTGGCATGTCTCCACTGTAGTAAGAATAATTAATATTTTGGCTAAAAAAGAAGGCATAGAACTTCAGAGACTATTTGTGCAAGTTTTTGGAAAGTTATGTGTTCAAGAGCATTTCTGCTCTTGAGAGATACCATTTTAATAGATTGTGTTACCTCAAGTGTCATTTATTCACATACAGATAGAGTTCATGGAAACAGTAAACTTTATTTTAGGTTCACAGAACTTTGTAAGAACACCCAGATTTATTGCAGCAGCTGAAAGACATTCAGTGATATTCTAATGTGCAAGACTTAACAATGGTTTATGTATTTTGTTTGGTGCAATCTAGTGAAAAATTTGATGCTTTTCCATATTTCACTTACTAGTCATTCCCAGTCACTTTGAGTTCAAGCATGCCATCTTTACTCACACAAATATAACATGTAAATATAGGAAGCATCACTGACTTCCAGGAGTACTCACAGGAGTTTGAATAAGATATTGATCCCAGTACATACTCAAAAACATACCTTGCTATTTTAACTTTCATTACAATAACATTCTTACACAACTGTTATATTTTAATCTGGATGGATGAGAAGTTATAGGTGACTGATGAGGATGTGTGGAATAAACAGGACATATTTTCTTCAATTGAGAGAGGATATATATTTTCTCACTTTAGAAACAATGATTTGTATTTTTGGGGGGCAACTGCTATCACTGGTCACAATGATGTTTTATATATTTCAGGCTACAGGCAGAGCTTGTAAGAATCTTACTTAATTACATGATGTATTAATGTTATATTGATTATGTTATTGACTGTAAATCCTGTTGCTTAATAAAGCTGCAATCATTTTGCAATAAAGTTGTGTTTGTAGTCAGTTAATGGCTGTCTGGGGGCAATGGACAAAGTAGGGATATTGGCGTGAAGTTGAAAGCATGGTACTGGGACTTCCAGTATAAAACTAGGAAATACAAATGCTTGGATCAAGTAAAAGAGAAAAAAAAAAATATTTAGGCCCTATTCAGTACACTGGTTCACAGTTTTCTTTTAGGTCCAACAGAAAAAGCAGCATTGTGCAAAGCATCTGCACATGAATACAGGGCAGGATAATATTTGATTTAAAAATACAAGTAAACGATAACTGCCAATATTGAGACCATGTGAAGGCAAAGGAACAAAGCATACTTTCATTGCTAATCATGTTAACATCAAAGTTTGAAGAGTACATTCGCCTATTCAGAGGAAATGCCATCACACTTCTGACGATCACATCTGCCACTAATATCATCCGGCATGTGGTCAGGTCTCTGTTCTGACTTTTATCTCTCTACCAAAATTTCATGTCTTGATTCTAACATCTGATGCTAAATTCAGGTCACTACAAAATAAGTACAACTTTTATTTCTTTTCCACTTTCATGATGTGTTCAAGAGATGCATTTTAAAATCAGTATGTAGTGCAAAATAAATACTTTTTTTTTTTTTTTCCATGAAGTCTTTTCTGGTTTTAGGAGTTGGGTTTTTTTGGTGAGGATGTTGGGTTTGTTCAAGGTTTTTTGTTTATTTGTTTGTGTTTTTTGTTTGTTTGTTTTTGAGTTTTTTTCTTAAGTTGTGTTAGACCTGTAGGAAATTCAGAGGTCTGATTTATCAGGACAGTACTCTGCTTTCATGTCAGAAATCAATGAAGTTTCATCTGTGTATAACTGGAGTAGCGCACTCACACTCCATACATTTTTAACCCAGAGGGTTTCAAGCATTGATTCACATGTCTGTGAAAGCCTGAAGTTTTACCTTCCCTGAAGTTTTATTTTGACAACATATATCTGGCTAAATATATGTTGATGGCAACATCATGTAAATATGTTTTATAATTTGTAACTATTACTTTTTAGCTATGTCCCTAAAGTTAAAGATCTCTTGCTTTTGTTGAGGGGATAAACTCCAGACCTCTTCTTCTTACTTTCAAGAGGTTTGAATGGAGAAAAAATGTTTCCACAGACATATTTCAGAATTCCTTTAAAGACCTCTTCAACGCTGTTAAAAATGGGGCCTTGCAGTAGTTAGGGGAGGAAGAAGGTTCCTTGGTTTTAAAATTGTGGTGGATCTATTCAGAGATTTCTGAGCACAGATTCTGAGTGTGTGTTGATAGTTTTTCCTTTATGTGCCAACACAGCACTCATCTTTAGTCTGGAAAGTAATAAATTCTCATTTCAAAGCTCAAGAAACTTAGTACTGATAGTTAAGTGGAACAATAGGGAATACTGTATTTCTTTATACAGTAAAGAAATCCTTCTGGTTATCGCAGTGTGATGTTAAGCATATATCTCTTGTGTCCCTTTAAGAAGTTCCTTAAGTGGAATCTAACTACCCTGCACTGCTTTTCAAAGCAGAGGAGGAGGAAGTCTAGCATACAGGTCAATATTTTCTTAAGAGTAAGAACTGATTGTAATGAACAAAGCCTATGCATATTTTAGTTTTGTTAATGGCACACCGCTTGGTAAGTCTACCTCCACAATCACTGTAGTATCATCTGAAATAATTATAAAGAGCTGTGGGAATTCTTTGAGAGCAAAAAATTCACCCTAACACTTTTATTGAGTCCTTGTTGCTTCTTGAATTAAATTTCGTCTTCTTGATAGTTTTTTTTACCATATCTTTTTTTTGCAACATTTTATGTTGTCCCTCCTGTTCTTCCCTCCCTTCACTTAATTTTCCATGCATCGGCACAGACAGTCATAAAAATCCATGTGTCACAGAAGACAAGCACTCACAATAATGGCTATTTTCTGTCCTTCAGATAAAATTTGTTAAAAACAATGGACCAAAATATTTTCACAATTTGTGTGTTGTATTTTTTTTTTCCCCCAAGTTCACAAAATACATAATGTACCAAGTTTTGGCAGTTAGTTTTTTCATCTGCTTTACATACCAGTTGATAGCTCACACACATACAGAGATCTCTTGCTATAGAACCAAAACTAGTTAATACAAAAATCATATCTAAACAATATTAGTTGTTAGTTGCAACACATTCAATGGTGTTGCTAGTCGAATATCTGACATGTAACTAATTTGATGTGGAAAGGTAAATACTTCGTATTTCTAGTAACGTAGAAGAGCTACTTCTTGATATAAGCTTAGCCAAGGTGGTTTTAGTAAAAAACATATCTTAATTCTATCAAAAAACAGGCTGGAGTGCTGCTGACAACCACCTGTTTACATTAACTAAAAGGTCAGATAATAGAATGACAGTTTCATTTGCCAAAAGTTACAGTAATACCCTTTTATTTAAACTGTCTTCAAATCTTCTTATTTAACCCATATGGCTATAAGTAAAAGTACAACTATAATAGTTAAAGTATTAGTATATTTCTGCTATTACTATTGTGACAAATATATTATCAGAGTTTCATTGTGGGTTTATGTGAAAGTGATTTTTCAGTCTTCTGGTTCTTAGTAATGATGGAAACTACAGTGTTACACTCCTCCACATAATTTTAAACAACTCTGTAAAGTTATCTTTTTTGGAGTCTACGTCTTGGTAGATAAAAGCCTTTAAGTGGCCGAGTAAAGAGTGTGGTCTATCAATTTAGAAAATATTTTCATTTATTAGAATTCATTAGGATTAACTTCTATTATTACCTTTAATTATACATGAAACAGACTAATATTATTCAATATTACTTTCAAGAAGTTTCTGCCAGTGATATAAAATATTTTAGATGCAAGATTACATTTTGCAGATCATTGATTTAAGTAATATTACTAGTTAAATAGAGTACACTGTAATATAAAAAAAATAGCTTATAATTTTGATCCTGTGTTATGTTGAGGGTTTTATAAATTACCTGTCCAAAATATCAGAAATCTTAATTATGACTGATCAATATTTGTCTTATCGAGAAAAAGCATGCTAAATAGACACTAATAAATTAAAAATTGAATGCAATATAAGCTTAAAGTAGAATAATTGGAAATGTAATTATAAAACATATTTTACTTCAGTGTGTGTCATATTTTCACTTTCACCCAGAGATCTTGGAATCCATATGGAACAAGTACTCTTTCTGGTTAATTCTAAATGTTATTAAGAAACTTATTAGTTTCTTAATAGACATTCCCTATTTTCTCTTTGTAACGTCATCAAATGTGAGAGAATGATGAACAAGAAAAGTATGTGCAAGCTTTCCCATTGAACTGGGATGAAAGTTATCTTGGCATACTAAGTGGTTTCCAGACATTCCTGTAGAAGTCACCCAGTGGGTGGCTTTGATGGAGGACTTCAGGTCCTGGAGGCAGAAAATACAGGTATGGTATCTCCCAATAGCCACCTTCTGTCACCAGGCACCTGACAGCCCATACTGGGTAACCCATTGTACCCTAGCCCTTAAAAGAAGTCTACCCATATGACTGGCCCCTCAAGTTGCTGAGTGTGTCATCCCTGTGACAGGTCTTAGAGAAGGCAGGGATGTAAGAAGGAAAAGAGGAGTTGTTGCCAGATATTTGATTCGAGCACGAATGATTTCGCATCGGCCTTTTGAAGAAAGAAAGTTTCCCCAGAGCCTAGTCCAGCTTGGGAAAGATATGCACAAGCCTGTCCCATCAACCGTCTTTCCAACAGACACCTATGGGAAGGGGCCATACCAACTGCACCAGCAGTGGCAAAAACACCCCTGGGATGCAGGAGTAGGCATTCAGTCCTTCCTGAAGAAGTGGTTCTTGCCTTTCAAGCCTGGATAAACTGAAGGGAGGAAGCCTAGAGAAGGAAGCATATGGAGAGGCAAGGCAAGAAATGAGCACATGGGGAGAACATGGGGACAAAACAGTTTTGCTCTGCCAGGTCACTGGGCGCCCAGACCCACTAGAGACTGAGATGACATTGAAGAGGAGGTGGTGCTGGGATCAGCAGGAGGTACAGCCATTGGCTGCATATACATGGCCCTGGCTGAGATTCCCTCAAGAAAGAGGCAACAAACTTCCTGCAGAAAGGCCAAATTCATTGCTTCCAACCTTCTGCAGGCACTGGAAGCCTCTGTAGTCCACAACCTTGCTTAGCCTGGGCCCAGTGCCTTGAGGCAGTGCAAGATGGCTTAGATACCTGCCAGTGAGTAGCTGGGATGGAGGATAGAGAGCTATCTTGAAGGCAGGAAACAGACATCAGCCATGGAAAGCTGAGCATTGTCTCCTGGTGATCAAAAATACCATTCATCTAACACCTTCTTTCCTTACCTGCAGTGAGTGAGTGAAGAAGTAGGATCTCTTCTATACCAACTGAGGAAGTTGGGTAGAGAGGACCTGGCATTCTTTGCAATATTGTAAAATTCCCACTGGGTGACACAGAGCCAGGGGAGCTTCTGACCAAAATAAGGTGGTACCAGTGAAACTTGGCCTGAGGGTGAAAAGTACCATAACATGTAGTGATCAAGTGCTTCCCCAGGCTGTCCAATGGCTGGTTCTGGAGACAGTTGTCTGTCACTAGGTCCTCAGAGAAAGCAGTGTGGGATGTAAAAGCTTGGTGTAAGCTCTGGGAGAGTTGGGGAGCACAGGCAAAGGCAGAAGGGTGTCCTGAAAGTGGATTATGCACCAAGTGGTCCATGGAAAGCTG
>NW_010287087.1:15460-24487 GCF_000700745.2 Antrostomus carolinensis
AGGCTTATGTTTCCAAAGGGGGCTAACAAGAAGTAACCATCATCTTAGAGAAGCTGGGAGCCCAGAGTGCCTGTTTTGGCTTGGCCAAACAAGTCTACTTTTGCAGGTGGGAGCATGAGAGAAAAATAAACTGGAGAGACCTAGTCACACAGTAACAAGCCCCTCCATGCATCCACTTGGTCATTTCTGTCCCATTCATGAGCAGACATCATACTTCCAGCTGTGGCCAACTCTTTGATGCAACCGAAACATTTCTGAATAAGATAATTTCCAGACAAAGGGAATTAGTCAGTTTACTAGGGAAGGTACAAGTCAAGGGAAGTGTTTGTTCCCCTCTGCTCGGCACTGAGGTGGTGAAGCACCTGCAGTACTGTGTCCATTTTGTGCTCCCCAGTTAGTATAAGTCAGGCAATGGCACACTAGAGAGAGTCCATCAGAAGGCCACTGGGATGAGCAGGAACTGGAGCACAGGACACTTGCTGGGAGGTTGAGATCTTTGTTCAGCAGTAAGAAGATAATGTGAAAGGGAGATTTTACTGCTGTCTTCAGCTACCCTGGAGGACGTAGAAAACCAGATCCAGTCTACTCAGAGCTGCAGAGGGACAGGATAAGAGGTGATGGATGGAAGGTGCAACTTTCAGATATTATGAATAATCTTTTCTCCACAAAGGTTTTCAAACATGTGCAGGGATTTTTGGACTTTTTCTTTGTGGAGATATCAAAAACTCAGCTGAACACGTCCCTGAGCAACCCAATTTCAGTTGGCCTTGCTATACTAGATCTCCTCCAGTGGTTCTTTATAATAAATTATCGCATGACTATGAAATGCATTGGAGCTGTTGTCACAGTGCCAGAATTTGATACACAAAAAGCAGGAGTGGATGCTAATGGCTAAGTTACACTTACTAGCTTACAAGCAGCGGGTGACCTTACCTAGTGTTTATTTAATCACTGCTATGGTCGAGAATACTGTGCAAATTATCTACTTTTAAAAAAATGATATTATATTGATTATTTTTACCTCCTTAAGAAACACTGTTACAAAAATTTTTATACTCCCTCAAGTCTTTTTGCAGAGAGGATAAAAATAAAATTTCACAGCTGTGCTAACATTAGGCCCAGACCTTTTTCAGTACGTATTGAATGCAAAATATTAAAATAACATTAAAAGCCTAATTTAAGCTGACAAAGGCAAAGAAATCAGAATTTGGATGAAAAAAGATGAAAAGGAAAGTAACCTCTTTCTGGACATATACACACCAACTTTCTCATTTTTTTAAATAATAAGATTTATATTTCTTTTGGAAAAAATATAATATCTCTGGGATATTATATAGGGAACAAATAACATGGTATCTTTTCCAAAATAACCTATTGTAATTAATGATTTTCATAAATTTTATAATGTTCAATACAATTGCTAAATCCTAACATATCAGATTAAGGATATTGCTCTTTCAGTGTTCCAGTTAAATCCTTTGGAGTTTTCAAATTGTGAATATTGCGTAATACAAAACTTAGAATAATATGTGCAGTTAAATGCACTTCTACAAAAGCACTTAAAGGGTATTCACAGAAGCTTCTTCTGAAATATAAACAGATCTCATTTATTTTGGGGAGAGCAGTAGATCAGGAAGTTCAGCTAGTTCAAATGTATTTTTAGAGAAAGACAAACTTTCAGAATGTCTTATGTTAATATATCAGTGGGAGTTGCAGGGACATCCCATGACTAGCTTGCAGGAAAATTAGGACAAGAATGAAATACTGTATAAACAACATAATTATTATGGATGGTTTTGTGCATTATTTCTACCTTCTAATAAGCCCTAAATATAAGTACTTATACTGGCTGCAAAATTGCTCAATGTTTTGTGTTAGGTGGATATCCTGTAGATTTAGCAGAAAAGGTGGTATGACTGATGATTTCCTGTCTCTTTTATGAACTACAGATATCTATGTATTGCGAGATAAATTTAAATTCCTTTTGAAGCTTACTTTTACATTGAAAAGCATGTACAGAAATGGTATACACCATATGTAAATACAAACACTGTAGCTTTGGAATAGGATATGCTAAGAAGTACTTGAAGCTTGATCTGAGGACACTAGTTACAGACATCTATTGAGTAGTCTCTGGTGTGCTATACTGCTTGGTTTTGTCAGATGCTTAGTATCTGGAAGAGGAAGCTGGGGTCTGAAGTGTCAGCCTTTGTTATCATAAGGTGAGTGACCTTTCAAAATGTGTGATAAGTCAAAGTCTTCTAATAATTTATCAATACAACATTGTCTCAGAATTCCCCAACTGACCTTGGATATTGTATCTTGCTGTGTCTTTTAATCTTGTGGACGTAGCTTTTTCTACAAGGAAACACCTATTTTGATTTTCAAACAAGACACACAGTTTTTAACCAAGTGGAAAAAAGTAACTGTTATCTTGTCTTTAAAAATGTGTTCTGTAATGTATTTATGTGTGGTAGACCTGCATTTAACATAGAAACAGTGATGCATATTGAATGAGAACTATAGTAAAGATATAAACTCTGTATAAAAGCTAACAAATGCTTCAGTATGCTACATTGAAAGGCTTAGAGAGTCACTCCAAACAAAATCAGTGGATTTTGTTTATTATTCAATATAGGCTGTAGTTGGAAAACAACTTTTCCAAAACAACTAGTTGGAAAAGACGGAAAAAGAAGTGCTGAAGTAAAAAGCTATGAACCAGAAAGAAAAATCCCCCTCCTGCTCATTTGCTACGTGCCCCTGAAGGCTCACGTTCTACTTGAAAATTGTTTTCCCACCTCGAAGAGGCCACCTGTTGTCAGCCCCTTTCTAACGACTCTCATGGTGTTATCACAAGTTTCATGTCTGTCCACATCAACAAGTAGCGTGCCGGTGCCAGCTCTCACAGCTGCAGGGATGGCAAGGATCAATTTAGAACACCAGAAGATATTTGTGGCTATAACTCTGGTGTCCCTAGCTAGTTTGCAGATTGTGTTTTTCTTGGATCATATCATGACCATTGTAGTGTGAGATGTTAGACCGTCCAGAATTGTTTTGAGGTAATCTGGAAAGTCTTTGCATCTGAATTTGATACTTCAGTGAATGACTTAGAGGTGCTTTTTTAACCAACTAAAAAAGCAGAAATCAAACCATAAAAACAACAGCAACAAATCACCAAACCTCCAAACAACAAGTGAGAAGTTCCTCTGGAAAAAAAATGTATATATGAATTAATCTGGAAGGAAAGAGAAAATAAATTAATGGTTTAAAGAATTGCTTCATAGTTATACTCAATAAAAAGACAGAATGTGTTACTTTCCTACTATATCTAAGTGTCTGAAAATGAAAGTATTTAGATTAGTATACCCTGGGATTTATGACAATTATTTTTTTCTTTTTTCTTCCAGAAAAGTTTAAAAACAACCAAAAAGGCTAAATCTACATAGTAAGGTCCTGGATATTTTTTAGCTGTCCATATAAGCATATCCTGTGTGGTCTGTTATGTAGTTCAGGGTGTAGTTTACAAAAATGTCAACTATGCACATGAGTTATAATCCCACATCACTTTTCAATTTTGACAATTTTACAGAAATCACCCAAAAGCCAGAACAGCCATGGACATTCATACCCACTAGAAGATGTATTTTACAGTAAATTGAGCTTATGAAAGGCAACCTGTTGAAGCCGCTTTCTCACAGGCCTCATCATTATTTGGCAATATTCCAGTCCTCTTTCGTGGAAAACATACATACTTATCTAATCATCTTCCTTCCTTCTCTATATTAGTACATTGCTACATTACAATACTTTTCTTTCAGGCAACAGATGTTACCACTCTTTGTCTTGTACCAAAGATGATCTTAACATCCAAATCATCACATTGGCTTCAATGAAAACTTCTCTAGCAGAGGATACTACCTGATCATCCTACAAGAAGAAGAATGTTTTTGTAGCTTTCTACATATTTTCCTGTGGGGGCTTTGTGTCCATCTTTATTCCCTTTCATTCTCCATGCTCTCTTCCACTTGTATATAGCCACTGTGCACTTTACAGTTTTCCCATATAATGACTCTATAGAGCAAAAGACAAAATCAGGAATATGCACCTATACAGTTGTAGTCTAGGCAATTCTTGCTGTAACCATTGCCTACTTCCTCATTTTGCAAAACTTTAACAGCAAGTCAGCAGATTTATGTTTTAGATAAAAGTCACCTAATTGCATTCCTTGGTTTGAGAAAAATAAACTTACAAAAAACCTCATCTGTCTTGACTACAAAGTGAGTTTACAAAAGAACTTTAGTACAGAAAAATACTGGACAGGGTTCTGAATAGTTTTATTATTGCAATATTTATATAAACTACTTTTAAAAGCATAAGGACTGTTTTCAGTCTTCATACATTTGTAGCATAAATATAATCAATGGTGGTAGGAATGATATGTGTGTTTAGAAAATAAACCCTTTAAAGACTATGACTGAAACATACAGAACAAGAAAAAGAATCCCTTAAAGGAGAAATACACTGTTAATGAACGTGAAGATCCAGAGTCTTTTATTAGCAGATTGTTGGTTTGCATTTTTAACATGTCAGTGGACACATGGGTGTTAACTTTTGATTATCTCACAGTAAGATATACAAAGGAATGCTGATATTAGATTCAAATATAAATATATATGAATATCTCCTAAAGAAAAAAAAAAAAGAAAGAAAGAAGACTTCTGGAGTCATCTTCTCATAACACCAATGTCTACATAGGCAATGAATTGAGTTAAACCTATTCTGAGAGATGGCATTGTATAGAGACTTGTATGTTTGTTTAAATAAAGCTATTGTTCTAGCAGATATACCCATGATTTGATTGCTTTTTTGGTGGCAAGTCCTGTTATCTGTCTCTACAGAGGGCAGAACACTGAAATTAAATATTAAAGTGAGTAAATACATTTAGTTCAGCTGAAAATTCCATCACTACAGAGATAAATAACTTTTATAGTTTAGACATTTCTATTTAGGCTTACTGAAAGCAAAGGACTTTGCTTTTGGAAAGTTCTGAATTAAAGGGTAAGAAGGTAAACCAATTTCTTGAGACAGTACTCTGCAGCTACAACTCTGTAACTGTGACACTAGCTTATTAGCTGAATGTTGATGTGTTTAAAAAAAAAGTTGAATATTTGCTACATTCAAAAGCTACACTGCTAAATCCTGAATGCTGATAAACTAAGGAAATTTCCTATGTTTAGTTTGTAATAAGCATGATAGGCTCCTCTAGAACTAACAGGGTTAAAGCATACAAGCTGCTTGTGTAAAGAAATCAGAGAGTCCAAACCCAAGAGGAAACGAGCCTGAATGCACAGTGATGTTAGTGGCAGTTGTATGGTGTGATCAGCACATTGCAGAACTGGGCTCACAGCAGAGTCTTTTGAGAACTAAATGAAATATAATTCCACTAGGAAAGCCTTCACAGTGTTATCCAGTGCATTGGCCCTGGAAAATCCATAGACTGTCTTATAGCACCTTTGGTCTAGATCACATATAAGTTTTACCCTTTTAGTTATGTTCTTAGCTATTGAACTCTAGATCTTTCAGTCACGTGTCAAAATAAATACTGTCTGACAGCTAAAGAATACCTTTATCATCCCCCGTTGCTCACTGACTTCATAGAAGCATACCTTTAGTCTTCACAAGAAAAAAGGAGGCTGTGATCTCAATATTTCAACACTTTTATTTACCTTATCTGTAATATAATTAATAGATGACTGCATAAAGATCAAGGCGGCTATCAAAGAAAATGAGACAGCTTCATATGAAACTTGCTCTTTTGAATCAGTCTAGGACTCTATCAAAGCATGTGTGATAATTTCATGTAAATCCCGGTGTTCTGAATCTGTATCTTTTAACCTGTACATACCATTTTTAACACACTACATTTCAAAGACATTCAAAGCTGATCTAATTTGTATTACAGAATTACATTATAATCTGCAAGCAGCACATCATACTGATTTCTTAAAATTAATGTGGAAGCTCATTATAAAGACAGCTACAGAGGACTCATGAAGTCTTTCTCAAAAATACTGTGACTTGAAACAACCACATTCTGTATTTAAAGTACACCTTTTTCTAGGCAGTTAGATTTTTCTCTGTGTTTTGAAACTTTGTATTTTGAGCATAAACCCAAGATCAAAATATTCGCTAGCATCCAGGATTGCCAGTTATAAAAAAATCCTGAATTTTTGGTTGAAATTTATAAAAAAGTTTTTAATTTTTAATTTATGAAATAATGTACTAAGAGGGTTGGTCAACATAGTGAAAGTGAATGCAAAAGTGATGGACAGAAATAAAAAGCAGTAATACTAGCTAGGGCTATTGCAAAGGGAAGTCTCCAGCTGTATTTTTGCTAACTTATGTGAGACCTAAATGGTCTTTTAAAAATGAATTTAGGATAATAAATTTAATAAATAGACTTAAAAAAGGCAGGTAGTCCTTGTCATGACTAACTAATAGACACTTGTTTACCAGGGTACTATCCTCACTGGGATAGTCATAGGCTGTCCTTTTACCAGGTTCCAGGGTGAGCCACTTTTTTGAAGAGCACAGTAAAAGTAGTATAGACTCCCAGGCTGATCTATTTTGACACATTATAAATTGTAGTCTGACAACTCTCTAAGTCTGGTTTTAGGTTAACACTGAGTCATTACATCATGCCAGCATTGCTTTACTCACTAACCTCCTACGTGCCTGAATAAGTGAATACGTCTGCTTTTTTTATTCGTTTTTCCAGATTAGCAGGAACTACTCACACTATACAAGATAAGAATACCTAACAAATACTAAATATGAAATATATATAATGTAAATAGCTGACCAGCCTCAAGGTTCATCAAAAGATGAAAAGAAAAAAAAAAGAGAAAGAAAAGATAAAAAACCAAACCAAACCAAACCAAAACCAAACCAAACCAAAATAGGAAAGAGGTATGGAAAGTAAGTTTAATATCCTAAAAGCTGCCATTCAGCTGAAGAAGCTTCATTAAAGTGATCAATTTTTAGTCCATGATCATGTCACAAATTGCTATCAGATAATCTGAGCACTGAGGACTCCAAGACAACTGGATGATCACGTTTCATGTGCAGGTTAGTTTCTAATGGAAGGTCATCAAACCTCTTTGTATCCTTGGTCTGACTAGTAGCATTACTGTGTTTTCTCCCAAGAATATGCCTTTATAAAGGGGTAAAGAGAACTGATCTTATTCCTACCCTACCAGAAAGCTTCCATATACATTTCTATGAGTCATAAACCCCTAGAAGGTGTCAATGTTTACAAGCCTATATAACTTGTGTTAGCTGCAGTTAAAGTAAGCCTTGAAAATCTACATAGTACCAGGCAGACCCTTTGTTTAGAATATGCCATATATGAGAAAAAGGACTAGAACTAATATTTGTCACAGGTAACTCCACAAAGTCAGTTGTGTGCTATCAGAAGAGAGAGGATCTCCAGCGTGCCTAACCTCTAACAAGCAGGATCCAGTTTGATATGACTATTTACCCATTGTCTCAGAACACACAACTTCATAGCAAGACAGAGCTGGGAGGTTCAGAGGTGAGGACTGCCTAGTAGATGCCAATCAGTCCATGAAAAGAGGTGTCGCGATAGAGGAAAAGCCCATAGAAAGCAGCTGAATAGGAAAGCCTAAACAAAGTTAATGCACTGTATATCTTAAGGTCATCTTTCTGCCTCATCCATCTCCAAGCAGAAGGTGTTTGCCTACTGTTTTGACCATGAAAGCATCAGTGTCTTGGGTTTCCACTGTCAAGCACCTATATGTTTTTTACACATTTGGAGCAGACAGATAGTAGATTTAGAACATCCATTAACTAGTGATTAGATATAGAGTATTAATTAACAAGGCAAGAGGAATAAGGGCTGTACAGTGCACAGAGACACGGTAGCACTTTTCCTGCACCTCATACAGGTGATCACAGCTGTGATTTTAGATTTTGTGTTCATAATTTCTTTAAAAATTGTCATGAAGTTGTTGGAAATCACACTCACATAACTGAGGACAAAATTACACCCATTACCTTTAACAGGATGAATATGCATGCCAAGGACAAGTGGTCTCTTAATTCTGGAGTAGGCATTATCAACTGTATAGAGTGAAAAACATGAAAACTAAAACCCATGAAAGGGTTCTGTTTCTCCAAAGGAGCATGCTAATAATACACTTTTTCTGCAATAAAGCATAATCATCCTGGGACATATATTAATTATGACTTTAAAAAGCAATAAATTAATGTGGTATAGAAACAAAACTATTACAGTGAAAACATTTTGTGCCTCTTGCCAAAACCTATTTAATAATTTGAATTAATCTTTTAAACAAACAGAAATCTAAAGAATGATTCCACTATCTGAATGCCATGAAATTTGCTGGCCTCTCTTAAGAACTCTTAAGAAAAAGCCCTGAAACAATAATTTCTATTCCACGTTTTCCCCAGAGAAAAAGAGTCCAAACAGAGAAATGATCCCTGTTAAAAACAAATACTGATCTGAAGCTACTAGTGATGTTTCAACTTTGAGTGCATGCCTTGTTTTTCAGGAAATAACTTAAATCCAGTACAGATTACAGCTATGAAATAAAAAGCAGAGCAACATCTGGCTGTCACATCTGTGCAAAGCAAAGCTTACTTTGTTTGGCTTGTCTGATTTATGGGTGTATCTAAATAATCTTAAGGCTATTTCATTTCTCATTTGCATAAAGGAAGCAAAAATATTGTATCATTTTTAATTGCTATAATGTGCAAACAGATTTTGTGCCATGTCACTTCCCTGCCTTATCTTTTAAGAATATCTAAACTGAGGGGAAACAGTGCACAAATATATATTTTACCAATTTCCAAATAAAACATAAATCTTGCAAATAAATAAAATACACATTTAGATCTATAACTATTGCATACTATAAAATTATATGTAATAACATAAAATATGTAGCAAATGCTTTAAAAATATATATTTTTTTTTATATATAT
>NW_010287087.1:24565-32726 GCF_000700745.2 Antrostomus carolinensis
ATATATAATATTACATCAAATGAGGGAAAATGCTACCTCCTTCTTATATGAACTAACCTTGGTTAGATTTTCAGCTTTGTAAATGACTTCCGTTGGTTAATGGGTTTATTGTAAAGTAATGAACCTATTAAGTTATAAGCATTATTATTAAGCTGTCAATCAAAATCAAAGAGAAATTTTGAAATATTTTCTGTTTTTTACATTGTTGAATGTGGAAATAAAAAAATAAAATATTTTCATTCAAAATTTTACTAAAAATAGTTTTTTTCAAAATACTAAGCTTTACTTCACAATATATTTTTTTTCTACCTTGTTACAGTCTATATTCATACTCTGTCAAGTACATATCATTAATGTTATACACATTTCATAATTTTTATGTACTTATTATCACTAATACTTATAAGCAGGCCAAGGAGAAGCTTCCATGAGCCTGATACATTACCGTGTTTAACTCTAGCTCTTCATGAATCCAGATATCTCTCATTGTGGCTTTTTTAGTGGTATCATGGATTTAGTTGCATAGATGTCACTATAGAAAACTTGGTTTTTCTCTTATAAACATTTATACATGTAGTTAATTTTGCACACATAATCTGCTTCAATAAATCGCTGAAGCACACAGCCAACTTTACACAAATGCTTCAATCCATCCTTGCTCAAGAAAGCAGCTTAAAAGAAGTGTAGTGGTAAACAGTGTGATGGATCAGGTTCAAGAACTGCCCCACTAAATTTAAGGAGAGTATGTATATGCATAAAGCCAAATAACTGGAACCAAAATAAATATATTGATCATTTAACCTCTATTATAAGAAGAAAAGGTACAATAGTAAATGTTAAGACTGAGAGAAGAAAAATCACAAAGAAAGTTTGACAAATAGAAAATAGCCATTTATAATATTACAGAAATTCATATTGCTGATTACAGAGATGATGGAGAAAAGGATAAGAGAAAAACAATATAAAATTAATACATCAATAAATACAGAAAATTCAGCTACAACACACTGCAAAAGAATTAAATTGTCAGTTTAACGGGAAAACCTATGATCTTCTTTGATCCCTCCACTTAAACTTGAGAAAAAACTTCTTTACGGTGAGGGTGACAGAGCACTGGAACAGGCTACCCAGGGAGGTTGTGGAGTCTCCTTCTCTGGAGACATTCAAGACCCGCCTGGACTCCCTTCTGTGTGATGTCATTTAGGTTCCTGCTCCGGCAGGGGGATTGGACTAGATGATCTTTTGAGGTCCCTTCCAATCCCCAACATTCTGTGATTCTGTGATTTTCTGTGATGGGAAAATGTTAAGAATTATTTGAAACCAAACTATATAATTTGGAGGTTAGATCAAAAATGACTTTTAGATGTCATAAATCATTAGTTCTTTGAAGAAACAAGAAAAGGAATACCATATCATAGTTATTGAGACAGTGTACACAATGAGAAAAACCCCTTGGGATTAATACAATGGCGTTTATAACAACAATCACATATTAAACAATAGTTACCTTTTTTTTTTAGAGACACATTTCTCATATATTATGATACAAAAGCCATGTACATAATACTGTTTTGTGATTGATTCTCTAGAAAAGGGCACACATTTGCATATTTGTTTCATTCACACTGCAAATACATTCTATCATGAGCCTCATTTCTCTAGTGCTGTGATGTTGCTTCCATTTCCTCTGTGCTCCAGAAAAACTATGTTGAAAGAATATACTTTAAAATGCTAACAATTTAGCAAAACCACTCCAATAATTTGAAAGTATGTGGACAGTTTTGAAAAACATCAAGATAAAACAATTATGTTTAAGAGAGTCAAAACCCATAAGTCATTTCAGGCAATATGTTCTTCATGTGAATGATTGCTTTCTTTAGCTCAAATTAAAGATATGCAATGTTTTACAATAGACATAAAGGACATTTGGACTAGATTAAAACTGTATTGGCTTACAAAAATCAGATTCAGACTGGAAAGAGAAAAGACATGCTCTGAAATAACAGACAACAATTTCTAGTGTGATACAGCTGTTGTACTTAGTTGTGTTCTGAAGTACTGGTAATTGCAAATTGGTAGAATCTTTTTCCAAATGCAAAGGCATCTTACATAGGGAAAACAGTCAAAATTATAATACCGCAAACATTAAAACACTCAAAAGCTGACCTATTTAAAATGGTCCTGAAAGAGCTTAGCTTTTTGAATGCTCATTGTATAAAACACCAAACACTGAAAATTAGAGTATTAAGAAAACTATTTTCTTTTAGATTTCAAATATAATGTATCTTTACTGATAGAAAGACGTATTTACATATCTCCAGAGATCTCAAAGGTAAAAAATTCCACCTTCATGAAGATGAGTATTATCATTAGGAAAGCAGGAAGAATATATTGCATGCAACTTCAAACTGTAAGCTGTCTGATACAGAAACTATCCACTCTTCTATGTAATATCTAACAGAGCAGGGCTTTGGTTTTGGTTAGTTCATGACAATACCATAGTAAACAAGATTAAAATAGAGCAATTCAGAGGTTTTTGTTGACTTTGTTTTGGAAGAGGCAGAAAAGCTGCTGTTCTGAAGGTCAGTGTAATTCCAGTAGAGCACTTAAGCATCACTTAATCTGTGGGACTTTAGGGAAACCTTCGTGTTACACAGACCCGGTATTTACTTTTTGTAAAGCGATGAATTGTACCCAATCTTCTCACTCTGTAAGGTCTTCCACCTTGAAATGTTTTTGTCTTTCCCTCCTGCCCTCCCCTCAGCAGTGGGGCAGATATATGTACAGGGAAATTGAGGTTATCCAGTCCATTTCCTTGATCTCAGGTTGGGTTAACTTCACTCATGGTGTTGAAAATGTTTGCCTAATCTGCTTTTAAAAACTAAGATTCCTACTCTCTCTCTGGGAAACCGATTCCTGCTCTTATCTGATCTTTCCACTAGGAAGTTTTATTCCTAGTCTGAAGTTTAATTGCTTCTCCCAGTTCAAAGCTTTATTTCTTCCCTACCCACACTCATTGTGGAGAACAACTTATTCATTTGCTCTTCTCAGTCACATTTGCACATCAGATACTTATTACTCCATATATCTTCTGCAAACTAAATAAACCAAATGTTTCAGACCTTCTTTCTAAGTATTGTCTCTCAGACCTGTTACTGTTCTTCATTGCCTTCTCCTTATAAACCTTGTTTGAACAAAACCCCATATTGGAGACAAGAGACCACTCTGACTGAGGCCTCGCATGTTCTGGGAAAGGACACCTATTTACGCCTCCCAGTGTGCTGTTTGCCTTTTGGAAATTGATAATATCTGTCTTCTGATTCACTAGTGAAAATACAGTTTCCCAAAATATTTCAGCACACTCTGGTCCCTGGTTTGCGGTCTTACACCTGTGTGTGTTTTAGTGATATCAAGAGAGTGTTTCTCATCCACACATGAAGTTTCATCATCTTGTAGAAGAAAATGAGACATGTTTAGCTACTGTGTTGGCTTTTGTTTGTGTCCATATTATCTTCCCTCTTTCTACAAATTTTGTAATTAATTTGTATGAGTGAAGTTAAACAGACTGCTTGCAATTCTATTTTCCTCCTGTACTTTTAAAGGTGGATATTGTTTGTCCTATGTTGGTCTTCTAGAACTTCACTTATTGTCACAAGTTTTCCAAAAGGACTTCTAATGCCTCTGACATTAGTGAAATTATTTCTTTATGTTTCTTGGAGAGGAAATGGGCATGTCCAGGTGACTTAAAATTGTGTAAATAATTTTAGCAATCTCAGGCTCGTTCTTACCCTTCTATATAGCCTGACTCCTTATCTTTTTGTCATGAGCATTAACTACATTGCCTGTTTGACTGAATTTGACCTTTTTAGTGAAGACTGGAGCAAAACAGGCATTAAATTTACATTCAGTTTCTTTATATCATATGTTCATAGCTTCCTGCTCCGTTGAGAAGTGGCCTGTCCTTTTGCTGGTGTTCTTACTACTTAAGTCTCTTGCCACCAATCATCTGTTTTGAGCCCTGGATCTTTTCCTCATGCTCCAACTATTCTTTTAAGCTCCTTCATAAATTACCTAGTTTCTACTTCTCTATTCTTCATTCTTAAATTTTAACTGACTGAAAAACTCATTATCACCAATTTCACTTTCTATCTTTCATCTGACACAGTATAATTTACTCTTGTGCCCTTGATATAATTTTAAAGCAATAGCTAACATTTCAGAACTTAGTTTTTATCTCATTAGATTTATTTTCTGTAAGAGTTTACTTGCAAAGTGCTGAATTTATTGGAGTCTGCTTTCGCATATTTTTTTGTCTTAATATTCTGTTTTCTCTCTCTTTCTTCCTAAGAAATAATGAATTTTGTCGTTTTGTTGCCAGTCTCATCAGAGTTGCCTTTCATCTTCAGATTTTAATCTAGTTTTTTCCTGTTGGTCAGAAGTGAATCTAGAAAGTCCTCCTTCTTGTTCTCTTCAGTATTTGTATTCCAAAAAGCTGTGAGACATTTAGTTCTTGCTTTATTCTTTTCTCAGCAGATATCTGAGTAAAGGACACTGTCACTGTCAAATTTTCAGGAGATTTAGCTTCGTTTTGTTAAAAATAAATAAACCGCCTCAATTACTTAATTTTTCTAGGGGCTGAGAATACCTAATAAACAAAGACTTGGGACCACAATTTTCCATCTTATGAAAGGCCTGTGTTTCCTTTACAGCCAAAAGTACTTGTCAGAAAAGGTATTTGACAGCTTCTACTGCTCTCTCTCCCTTCCACACATTGATTTTCACCTTGTACAGTACTTTAGCTTCAATTAGGCACAAGGTGTTATGCCTGAGACCACTTAGATACCCATCAGAAAGGCTACAACCAACCACTGCTGCTGTGGAGACGAAGGACAGAAAAACTGATTTGGCTGTCAGACACGCTGAAAAAGGTTTCATGGTAGCTGCAGGCTAAAAACATGAACTATAGGCAATGCAATTATGAAGTAGATGGAAAACAAACTCCATGGTTACCCAGCTCCCTCATTATGATCAGATCACTTGGCACATCACTGCAGAGAACTGTACTTTGGAAAAAGAGTACATTTTTCATGAGTAGTTCAATAAAAGAAACTATTTTATGGGACCAGGAGATGGTTGAGGGGGTCAGAAGGAAATAATTTGTTTTTATTTTGCTTTAGAAATTAATTCCAATTTTAATAACAATTTACAACAAATTCCTGCACATTAAATACAGAGCACTAAAGCAAAAGTTAAAACCAGTATGTATTAGTATTTTTGGAATGAAAATTAAAACGTGCTGCCACTTTTGCAGTCCAAGTCATTATGTTTTATGGCTTAGGTTAACATTGTGCTATAAAATATAGTAAATAACTGTTAAAAGCAGTCATTTGCTTAGAATTATAATTATGAGTTTAATTCGGGAATGTTTCAGCGTACCTTTTTTTATATATATACATGGAAAATTTTTGAATTTTACTGCTCAGCTCTTAACTGTGTTCTCTCATACTGAGTGGAGAGTCCATGTTAAGAAGTCAACTTTAAATTAGCCAACAACTACTGTGTTTGATGTCACTGCTTCACTTGTAGAAAATTGTATGTGGTAAATATATATACCTATTTTTAAACCATCACCTCATATGGGAAAGCTATGTTTGTTCAGAAATCATTCTTAGCCAGGGAGGCTGACAGGGTCTTTTTTTTCTAACCAACCAATGTTATATACCAGGAGTCTCAGCATGAGATAATAGTCAGTTCCAACTTCTTGCTAAAACCTCTTAAAGGTGCAGTCTTTCACATCTTCTATTCCTAATCAAGTACAAAAATTATAACAGTTTACAAGCCATAATAGGATTCTGGAATGTTTCAAATATATATAACCAGATTGTCAAACAAAGGAATTAAATATTAGGATTATAGGTTTTCTGAGCTGGTCCAAGGGCCTGTGGGTTTCTTCTTTTGACCCAATAATATATTATAAGATAGTGAAAACTTATTTGTGCTGTGTCTGTCCTCTCTTTACATATGTGCTGCTTTGATTTTCATTTACTATTATGATACTTCTGAATCAGGGTATTTCACTACCCCTTCAGCTCAGCTTCATCATTAAGACTTTTAAGCTATCCAGCATCATTATACTGTAGTTTTCTGGCTGCTAGTTCAAAAAGTTTGAACATACATTTTTCTAGGAAGTTCATCATAGCAATGAATCTGCAAGACCCTTTCACAATTGCTGGAGGACAGATTTGGGGGCTGACTCAGACTATATTGTAAACTGCCCATACAGTTTACTATAGTCACTTCGCTTCCGAAGTTGTTACTTCTGTCAGACTTCTTGACACAACTGCTCTTGCTCTTTGCAAAGCTGTCCTAAGACACCAGTGTCAGCCTGCTAGCACTTTTCCCAACTCAAGATCTAATTTCTGTAGACCTTAATATAAGTTCTAGAACAGCAAATGTTGTATTTTCCCGTGAAACGTCATTGGTGCTGTATATAAATCAATTTAAAGAGATGATATTTTTCACAGTAGTGTTGAAGAGTTGTCCCATTTTTTAAGCACTCCAGTTGAATCTTCCTGATTAATCAAACTTAGAAAAACAAGTGATGTCAACCATTTCTCCCACGATTTTCCTTTCTGTTCCTGCTTTAGGACAATGATAAATATTTCTTCTCTTTAATTCAGGTCTATGTATAAATGTGAGATCTGTTTTTTTCATCTACAGTGACCAGTTTATAGACTTATTCCCTTTATTTCTCTACTTTTACTATAATTTCCAGAGCTGTGAGCCTATTAAACTTCATTTCCATCCTCTGTCATAAGATGGGATGGTTTCTCCTGTGAGATGCATGTATCTTGGCGGAACTGGTCTAACTTCTTTATTCCTTGAAGCATGACATTAAAATCCTCTTCAATTGTTATGATCCTAGCCTTATAGGACTTGAAATGTTTCACACGACACCCTGGTAAACTGTAATCCTTTTCAATTCTATTCACCCAACCACTTCAGATATTCTATTTGTGCAAATAAGTTCTCCCCCATGGGTGCTTTGTTTCAAATACATACATACTCCTGCTTGTGGCTTTTCTTTTACTGTTTATATTGTGGTTTCTGCTACTGTATTGGCTGCTGTACTGTCCTCTTTAACACTGAGAAGCTCTCCACTTGCTTTGAGGCTGAGTGCAGATAGTAACTTTGTGAAGAAATTATCTCACTACTCATATGACTAAAGGACCAAGTGAACTAATGTACAAGTGCATGTCAGAGCCTAACATTTCTAAATGCAGGTAAATGAACTTGTTGTATGTTTCATAATACTTAAAAATTTGCTTTTCAAACCAATTTACTGCTTACTAAGCCAGGTCATACTTGTTCTGTCTTACAGTTTTTCTTCTGTCATGAATTTTGCATTAAGAATTGCAGAGTATTTCAATAACTAGGGAAAGTTTTTATCCATAACGCCAGATTAGCTGGTGGTGAGGTTATACCTATACACATGCATAATGTCGATAAATGTGTAAAAACCTCTCACTGTCTGAGGAAGTTTTCCATTTCATAGGCAAGAGCTTAAGCCAGTGAGCTGCTATGCAAAAATTGGCTGGGTGACAAGTCAGTGATATAAGCTTCCAGGAAGGAGGCAGAGTTTTAGACAGACCCTTCTTTTGTTGTTTCTTGCTAGCTAGTTTCAATACCTTTGTGCTCAACATGCTGTTTACTATGAATCCCAAAACATTCACTTCACTTTGCCTAATTAATTTATATATTTAGGAGTTTCAGATACTTCATTTGACCTTGTAAATTTCATTCCTGGAGCTGGGTGCCAAACTCCAAAAGCTGCAGAGCTGAACTTTACAAAAGAAGTTGCTTTTATGATTTCAGACCTTCAGCTTAGAGCTCTTGATAACTTTCTGGCTTAGGCACCTTTCATTTCATATTTTGGTCCATTGGCTAACTGAAGACCTAGTTGTCATGATGAATTTCCTCCACTTAACACGTTCAAGTGTAGTAACTTCATTCATGATAGCTGAGCTGGTTAAATTAAAGCACCACTGTCATACAGTCTACAGGAGGATAAAAACCATTTTTTTTTCTTTATTTTAACACAAAAATACCTGCTATATGCGAAGAGGTATTATCTGTTTGAACTGGCAGATGAAGTTGCAAA
>NW_010287088.1:0-234 GCF_000700745.2 Antrostomus carolinensis
CAACCCCCCAGGGATATCCAGGGCAGGGGGGGACATTTGGGACTGGAGAGACCCCTGGGGATGCTCATGGTGGTCAGGGACCCCTGGAGATGCCCAGGGCAGAGGGGGACCCCAGGATTCCCAGGCCACAGGGGAGATGCTTGGGGCTGGGGGGACATTTGGGGCTGGAGGGACCCCTGAGGATGCTCATTGTGGTCAGGGACCCCCGGGGAGGCGCAAGGCCGGGGGGGGGCC
>NW_010287088.1:282-832 GCF_000700745.2 Antrostomus carolinensis
GTGGGGACCCCCCGGGGGTGCTCACTGTGCTGGTTGATGAGCATGCGGATGGAGATGCGGCTCAGGTAGAAGCGGTCGAGGAAATACTGGATGTTCTGGTTGGAGACGGGGTCGTCCCCGTAGGTCTCCTTGTACTCGATGACCCCCTGCGCCATGGTGGGCACCACGTCGTTGTGGCGGTTACGGATGGTGACCAGGGCGTTGGTGAACCTGGGGAGGGGACAAGGATGGCAGTGAGGGACACCCGGCTCCGGGCAGAGCCACCATCCAAGGATGGGTTTTCCCAGGAGCTGGTGGCACTGGGGGATACCTGGAGCTGAGTCTGGTGGCACTGGGATGCTCAAGGGACTGTGGGGTGGGGGTAGTTTGGGGACAATATAGGGCACAGGGTGACAGGGTCCTCTAGGGGTGATACAAGGTGCCAGAACCCTTTGGAGGACAATATATGGTGCAGAATGACAGGGTCCCTTGGGGACAATGTAGGGTACAGGGTACCAGAGTTCTTTGGGGACAATATAGGGTGCAGGGTGATAGGGTCTTTTGGGGACAA
>NW_010287088.1:1446-2192 GCF_000700745.2 Antrostomus carolinensis
GGGTGTCAGGGTCCCTTGGGGACAATACAGGGTGCAGGGTGCCAGGGCCCCTCAATGACACCAGCTCTCACCAATGTGGGTCAGGGAGGAGGTGACACTCTGGGATCAAGGACAAGGGGTGTCATGGACATGCTGTCACCCCCCAACTTACTGTCCCAGGGTGGCCTGGTCCTCAGGGTCCCTGTCGAGGAACTCCATGATGTCCAGCAGACTCTGGACGTACCTGGGGAAGAAGCTGGTCACCCCCCCCACCCAGTGCCCCCCAAAGAGAGGGGACACCACACCAGGGGGTGACAGGGTGTGCCCCACACAGGGACAGGGGCTCAGCACACCCACAACCCCCCCCACAAAAAGTTCTACTCCATGAAGCCACCCTGTGCTTGGCAGGGGTCCCAGGCTTGTCCCACCACCCTGCTGGTACGGTGGCTGTTGGGGACACTTAGGGACACAGCCCCTCTGATGGTGGGGGACACAGGTGAGGGTCTCTGCAGTCTGGGGTCTCCAGATGGGGGCTGTGGGACGGTGGCAGGGCCGGATCCTGGCGCCTGCCCGCGCTGGCAGGGGCTGGGGACGCTGCACAAACAACTCGTCACGTGGTGGCACTGGGAGAAGGTTCACGCTGTGGGAGGTGGCAAGTGGGACATGGCACTTAAAGGGACACCCAGAACCCCCACCCTGAGGACATGGACCACTCAACCATCGGGGCTGGTCCAGCCCTTTTGGGGGACAGGATGTGGAGGTGGCAC
>NW_010287089.1:0-3269 GCF_000700745.2 Antrostomus carolinensis
CCAGCCACGGCCACCAGCACCACGTGAGGGTCTGAAACTGCTGCGTCCTTGGTGGCACCAACATGGTTCTGCTCACACTCATGTCTGTGTCTTGGTGTTATTCCACATCCTGGTGCTGTAACAACCCAAGGCAATGGGGGGGTTTGGGGTGGACAGAGTGACAGATGGACAGATGTCCCATCTGCTCTTAACCCCCACAGACCCAGGGTGATGTCCCAGGGGTGGGGTGGCCTCACACCAGCCCCTCACTGGGGCACTGCAGGGATGATCCAGCCCCTCCTGGAGCTCAGTGACATGTCCCCGTGTCCCCATTCACCTTCCCCAGCATCCAGCTTGTCCCCAGCCCAAGGCCAGGTTGTCCCCAGCGTGTCCCCAACCCAAGAAAGGGGCTGAGCCCCACATCAAGCAGCAGCACCCACCTCACCCCATCACTCCCCCCCTTGCCTCCCACTTCCCAGCAGTTGGGTAAGAGGCACACGCGTGAGGGCAGAGGGGGGGGAAGAGGAGGAGGAGGGGGGGATTTTTGGGGGGAGTTTTATTTGGGTTTTGTTTACAGACAGTTGGAGCATGAAATCAGCCCTGGAAAAATTAAAAACACTAATAAAAAGCCTCTCCCCAGGGCAGAGTTACAGCAAGAGCAGCCTGAGAGCAGGGCCGGGGCATCCTCCCTCCGCCACGGCACAAAGAGGAGGTGGGGGCTGGTTGGAACTGGGAACATCTTTATGTTCCACCTCCAAAAGCTTCAGATCTTTGCAAAAAATGGACAAACAAGGGAAAAATGGTGCCCAGCAGAAGGCAGGAGGCTGCCCTGGTTTAGTTGCTCCCTGGCTGAGAGAAGAGAGAGAATATACAATTTTTAAGCCCAAAAAGTTGATGTCCCAACCCTGCTGCCTCCCCTCGAGCAGAGGGACCTGGCTCTGGCAGCTGCCTCTGGCTGGAGAGAGGGTGAGGGTGGGGAAAAGGGGGGCTCGGAGAAGCCCCCGTGGTCAAGGCAGCTGGAAAATGAAGCACAAAGCAGCCTCATTCCACTCCCCTGAGCAGGGAGTGACAGGGACACCCATGGGTGCCTGGCTCGTAGGGTCACCCTCCCCTCGTCACAGTCACCGATGCCTCAAGAAACAAAGACACTGGGGTTCCTTTGTGTTTTTCATTAAAAAAACCCTTTATATTCATTTCATGGCGGTTGAAATCACAGGAAATTAGGTGGGAGGGAAAAACAACAACAACAAAAAAAACACAACAACAAAAAAAACCTCCCCAAAACTTGGAAAAAAAAAAAAAAAAGAAAAATAAAGAAAAAAAAATAAAGAGGGGACAAATACAGACACCAGCACAGCCCCCCCACGGTCGATGCTGTCGCAGGGCCAGGGGCACAGGACAAGACCTATGACATCAGCTACTGTGTGACTTAGTGAAGTAACTCAAGCAGGGGACGAGGCAGAGGCTGGTTTCCCTTCGCAGCCCCTCCACCTCTTCTTCTTCCTCCTCCTCCTCCTCCTTCTTCTTCTCCGGGTGGGAGCTGTTTCCTCAGCTCTCCTCCACGTCATCCACAGCCTCTGACTCCCCACGAGCTCTCTCGGCCTTGGGATAGTCCTGGATGCTGCTGAGGGAAGAGCACAGACACCTCAGGGAGCGTCTCTCCTGCCCCTCTGCCTTCTCCTGCCCCACACCAGCCCCTCTCCCACACCCCACAATCCTTCTCAAGCTGGGAGAAGCCCGACACAACCCATGGGACCCCCCCCCAAACCATCCATGTCAGCCCAGCTTGGATGTGGGTGGGATCCAGGGGAGCTCCCGAGCCCCCAGCTCTGCCCCTCGCACACTCACTTGTTGTGGGTCTCCTCAGTGGACACCTCTGGCTCTCCAGCTCCTGGCCCTTGGCTTTTGTCCTTGTCCTCTGTGCCCTCAGCTTTTTGGGACAGGGATTCACCATTCACAGGACCCGACAAGTCTAAAGGGAAGAGAGAGGCTGAGACACTCTGGTGTCCCCACAGCAGACTTCATCCACCCTCACCCAGGAGGGGATGGGCAAGCTGAGGACCCACAGCCACAGGTTGTCCCCATCCAGGCAAGGGACACCTAGTCAAGACTAAGAGGACCCCAGGTCTGACCTGACCCCCTGTAACTACAAAAAGTGCCCCAAAGACACCATCCCCCAAGCCCAGAGGTGTCAGAGTGGATTTTCCCCATCGGTTCCTCTGGGAAAGCTCTTGCAGCACCACCAGGACGTCCCCGGGCAGGGACCTGGCCACGCCGGTGGAAGATCCCAGTCACCAGCTGCCTGTGCAAGAGCCTGAGCCAGGGTTCAAGGACGGCTCCACATTCCTCCATCTCCCTGGTGCCTCAGACCAGCCCTTGAGCTGGCAGCGAGGAGACACCCTGGCCCCAAAAGCAGCCCAGAGGCACCCAAGGGCAGGGCGTGGGCGCTGAGGTTTGCCCTCTGCTCTCACTGCCGCCGCCGCTCAACGTCCAGCCCTTTCCCACTCTTGGCACTGCAGCAAAAAAAAAGGATTGGAGGTGTCACATGTGGCTGCTGATCCCCTCCCCCACCGAGGCCAAAAGCCACCCTTGCTTGTGTCCCTGGTCCCCAACAGGTCCTGGTTGTGTCCCCAGCAGGATGTGTTGTGCCCTGGGATCGTTTCGTGCCCGGACAGAGGAGGGAACCACCCCCAGATGTGTGCAGGGAGCGTTACCAGCATTCGTCTCCTCTTCCCCCTTCTCATTCCGTGTCTCCCCTCCCGACAGCTTCTCCTGGCCCTTCTCCACCTCCCCCTTCTCCTTCTCAGGCCCAGCTTTGTTGGCTTTCTGGATGGCCTCCATCTTTGGTCCCAGGACGCGTGACTTCAAGCGGGTGTAGACTTCAGCAGCTTTCTCCATCACGTCCTTGTTTGCTTTATAGCGACGGATCTGCGGCAGGAAGAGGGAGAAGGGACACACTCAGAGCCCAAGCAGGGTCCTCACTCCCTGCAGGGAAGGACCCAGCCCTCTGTCCTACCTTCTTCAGCGTGGCCACCACATCAGTGTGCTTCTGGAGAATGTGAGAGGTGACCTGGAGCGTGCCCAGCTCCTCTAACGCATTCAGACACCGCTTGATGTCCTGCAAGGGTGGCACCAAGATCAGAAGTTGCCTGGAAGTCCCTCTGCAGGGAGGGGGATTAAAGTGGGAGTCTGAGGGGGGGTCTCCATCAGCCAAACCTTTGTAGGGTTTTTTGGCCAAGCTTTGGATCCTGTCTCAAGAGAGAATGGCAGGCCCTCCACCCCCCACTCCA
>NW_010287089.1:3290-7452 GCF_000700745.2 Antrostomus carolinensis
CACCCCAGTGTGAGGACAGCCACCTCTAGGCCATGGGGACAGGATGGGGTGGCAAGGGACAGTGAGGAAACTCCCTCTGCCACCTCCCTGCGGGCACCCAGAGCAGCGCTGTGTGGAGCACGGTCCCCTAATGCCACCCAGCACCCCAAAAGGCAAGAGGAGGCTCAACAGGCTGAGCACCCCCAGGTGTCATAGCTGGGCAAGGCTGACGTGGTGGCCAAGGACACAACAAGCAGGGACCTGCCAGGCCAGGCCAACCTCTTGGGCACCCACCGGGTTATCCACCTTCAGGGCAAACTTGATCTCGCTGTGAAGTTTCTGAAGTTTCTCTTCGACTGTGGGCTCTGGAGCAGCAAGAGAGACAGGTCAAGACATCAGGTCACCAGAGGAGAGAACAGCACTGCCCAGAGCCCAGGACCTCTCCTCCAGTGAGGGTTTGGTTTCCTGCTGCATCTCCAAAGCCAAACACAGCCCCAGGGGCCTCTCTGAAGAGGATGGGTTGGGATGGGCCAAGATTGGGAGCAGATGTATGTAGGGAATCACTGAATCATAGAATGGTTTGGGTTGGAAGGGACCTTCAAGCTCATCCAGTCCCAACCCCCCTGCCAGCAGCAGGGACACCTTCCACTAGACCAGGTTGCTCAAAGCCTCATCCAGCCTGGCCTTCAACACTTCCAGGGAGGAGCAGCCACAGCTTCTCTGGACAACCTGGGACACTGGCTCACCACCCTCACAGCCAACAATTTCTTCCTCACATCTCAGCTCCATCTCCCCTCTGCCACTTTCAAGCCATCACCCCTTGTTCTGTCACTCCCTGCCCTTGGCCAAAGTCCCTCCCCAGCTTTCTTGTAGCCCCTTCAGGTACTGGGAGGCCACTAGAAGGTCTCCCCGGAGCCTTCTCTTCTCCAGGCTGAACAGCCCCAACTCTCTCAGCCTGTCCTCACAGCAGAGCTGCTCCAGCCCTCGCATCATCCTCTGGACTCACTCCAGTAGGTCCATGTCCTTATGAAGCTCAGTGTCTCTGCACACCCTGTAAATACTTCCCAGCATGATTCTGGGACCACAGCAGCACTGGGAAAGGCCACATGGGACAGATACCTCCTACTTTGGGATGGGGGAAGCAGCCCTGAACCCCTTCTCTCCCTCTCCTCCCCTTTGTGATGGCCAACAATGGTGCTCTCACCCTTTTTCTTCTCCATCCTCCTTTCAGGGATCAGGTCAGATTTCTTTCGGCCTCGTTCCACTTTCAAAGGTCTGTGGGAGGAAAAGGCAAGAGGTAGGATGGTTCAGGTGAAACCCTCTGCTTGCTGCTGGGCTAACAAGAAGGGTGATGACACACATCCATGCATCCATCCGTCCATCCCCCCCTGGCCTGCCCGGCAGCAGAGCGCTGCCATGCTCCACCCACACTTTCCCACCCAGCTCCCAGCTCCAGACAGACGGGAACCCTGAGACAGCAGCTCCCCCAAGCCCCAGCTCCCCGGGACTGCAGAAAGGCAGAGCCCCAAAGTGATACCCCCAAGGATCTTCCCTTGGGAGATGGAAAACACCAGGGAAGCTCAACCTGGAGCTCCTCCCAACAGCTCCTCCGGTCCCTTCAGCTCTAGGAGATGGGAAGGGAGGAAACAGCCCGGCCCCTCCATGGGTGCTGCTCCACGGGGAGCCCTGTCCCCACCCCAGGGTGCCAGCCAGGGAGGGCTGGGCAGCAGCAGAGGAAGAAAACATTGATGCAGGGAGGGAAGATGCTGACTTGTTCCGTGGTTTCTCCTCTGCTCGGCCCCTCTTCTCCTTCTGATTTGGTTTCCTTGACAACTCTGAGGGCTGCTTCTTTGCTGGCTTCTTTACCTTGGAGGAGAGAACAATGCAGGCGAGAGTGGCAGAGCCCTCCCTGCTGCAGGAGGGAGACGGCACCACGGGCCTGGCTGGGCACGACCCAGCACCCATCACACCACGGCTGCACGTCGGTTTGGGTGCAGGGACATCCCCTGCCCGCGAGAAAAAAGGACTCAGGTCACAGCAGAGCCGTGTGTGTGCTGCTCCAACAGTAAACATCCTTCCCTCCATGGCAGCAATCATCCCCCTGTGCTGGGCACTGGTGAGGCCACAGCTGGAGTGCTGGGTTCAGTGTTGGGCCCCTGAGTCCAAGAAGGACATGGAGGTGCTGGAGCGTGTCCAGAGAAGGGCAACGGAGCTGGGGAAGGGTCTGGAGCACAAGTGTGCTGAGTTCCCTTGTGGCTGAGGGAACTGGGGGTGTTGAGCCTGGAGAAAAGGAGGCTGAGGGGAGACCTTCTGGCTCTGTCCAAGTCCCTGCAAGGAGGGTGGAGAGAGGTGGGGGTGGGTCTGTTCAACCAAGGAGCAAGGGACAGGACAAGAGGAAATGGCTTCAAATTGCTCCAGGGGAGGTTTAGGTTGGATATCAGGGAAAAATTTATTCACCAAAAGGGTTCTGAGGCATTGGAAGGGAGAAAAGGAGGCTGAGGGGAGACCTTCTGGCTCTGTCCAAGTCCCTGCAAGGAGGGTGGAGAGAGGTGGGGGTGGGTCTGTTCAACCAAGGAGCAAGGGACAGGACAAGAGGAAATGGCTTCAAATTGCTCCAGGGGAGGTTTAGGTTGGATATCAGGGAAAAATTTATTCACCAAAAGGGTTCTGAGGCATTGGAAGGGGTTGCCCAGGGCAGTGGTGGAGTCCCCATCCCTGGAGGGATTGAAGAGTCGTGTAGACACAGTGCTGAGGGACATGGGTTAGTGGTGCACTCAGCTGTGTGAGGTGAATGGTTGGACTCAGTGACCTTACAGCTCTTTTCCAACCAAAACAATTTGATGATTCTATGATCCTCATACCCAAAGCAGCCCACCCAGCCTGACTGGCAGACCCCCGAGTCCTTCCAGACCTCAAGATCTTCGAGCAGCTTTCCTGGTTCCCCCTCCACAGGGAGGAACTCACCAGGCTGAAAGTGGGACCACTCCTCTGCCCACAAGCAGCACGGTGCCCAAGAGCCCCCTGCAACCCTTCCCTCTGCTTCAGACAGATCTGGCTGATGCTCCCCAGGCTCTGGGGAAAGCAGCAGAGCAAATCTGATGACCGTGGTGGGAGGGAGAACATCATGAAGATGCGAGACCCACAGCTGGATGGGGGTCCTGGGCCAGGGGAAGAGCCCCTGCTTGCAAGGAACAGAGGTACCTATGGACATGACCCTTCCCAGCGCTGCGTGGGCCACGCGGGACAGCAGGTCCCTGCCACTCCTCAAGGTCCCTGCTGACCTGACCTGACCTGAGAGGATGGGCTGTCTGTCTGTCCCCAGCTCCCCACAGCTCTGTACTCACCTCTTTCTCCAGTTCCAGTTCAGAGTCCGAGGAGGACGGGGCCTTGGCCCGACCTTTCCGTCCCTTTTTGGCCACTTCATCCTCTGCGCTGCTGTCTGAGTCCGAGTGCATCTCCTCACTCTTCTCCACCTTCTCCTTCCTCTTCTCCTTCTCCTCCTTCTCCTGCTCCCGGAGTCGCCGGATCTCTTCCTCCTGTTCCCTCTTCCTCTTCTCCTCCAGCTCCCGTCGTCGCTCTTCATCTCGTCTCTTCCACTCACTGATGCGATCCACGTCGCTATCGCTGTCACTGCGAGGGACAGAGGACACTTAGACCCCATGTGCAGAGGGGAGGTGGGTGACCCTCCAGCCCAACCCCACCCTGAAGGTGACAGTGTCCCAGTTGATCTCACCTGTCGCTGCTGGAGCTGGTTGGGACACGCTCAGGCTTCGGTTTCCTGCCACGGGGTTTGGGAGGGGGTTTCTCAGCTGCAAGACAACGGGGATATGTGCAGCAGGAGCCCTGCTTGTCCCTCTGGTAAAACAGCCCCACATCAGGGGGGCAGAGGGTTGTTTGGATGTGGGTTGGATGGTGTCCACAACAGAAGGAGACCCCAGAGCCTCAGCAACCCCCAACCTCCCACGCTCCCCAGTCCCCTGAAGAAGGCAGCAGTGGTGGAAGATGTTTCCCTGGTGTTACCTGGCTTCCTGCCCCGTGGAGCCTTCTTCACAGACACATCTGAATCTGAATCGGAGTTGGAGTCTGACTTGGTCATGTCCACAGTCGCATTTCCCATTTCCAAATCCGAGTCCACCTTGGAGTCTGAGTCAGAGCCAGACTCCACTTTCTGCAGGCACAGAGT
>NW_010287089.1:7580-8913 GCF_000700745.2 Antrostomus carolinensis
TCCTGCCCCCCCCTGCTCGCCCTCCAGCAGCACAGCGCCCCGACTCTTCTCTGGTTTTCCCCCTGCTGCACCCCAGATTAAGGGTCTTTTACCTTCTTCTTCCTCCCCGCTGCCGGCATCCTCCGGGGAGCCCTGGCCACCGGCTTCTTCTCAGGAGTGAAGTCCTGGAGGAAAACACAGACAAGAAGAAACAGGGAACAACCTCAGGGTGGTTTCAGAAGCCACTCAGGTTCCCTCAAGCCATCGCCCCGCAGATGGAGATGCTTTTCCTACAGCCCTTTCCCTGCCACCCCGCCAACCTCCATACAAACACATCCCAAAACCTTCTCATCTCACCTGGTCGCTGTTTTTTTCTGACTCAGAAGATGTTTCTGAGTTCTCCTCTTCTGTCAGGGAGGGGCTGCCCTGATCCAGGTCACTGGAGGATTTCCGAGGCCGTTTTGCCACCGGCATCTGATGTGTGAGAAGTAACAAGGTGAGAGAAGCCCCCATTCTCCCTCCACCCACAACAGAAAACCAACGCTGGCTGGGAAAGGGCTTTGCCCAACTCTTCTTGACCAGCCTGCAAGAACAGTCACTGCACTTAGAAGAGATCTGCAGCTCTGGTTCCTCTCCAGGCTGCAAACTACGCCAGGACTTGGCCATCCCACCATCTCACAGACAATGAGAGACACCTGACAGCCCCTCCAACATGCACTGAACTCCATTTCCCACTGGAGAATCCAGAGGGAGTTGGTTTCTTCACCACCTCCTGCCATATTGGGTTTGAGAGGGGATCTGATCAATGTCTATAAAGATCTGAAATGTGGGGTCAATGGATGGGGCCGGGCTCTTGTCAGTGGTGCCCAGTGACAGGACAAGGGGCAATGGGCACAAACTGGGACCCCAGAAGTTCCAGACAAACTCAAGGAAAAACTTCTTCAAAAAAAAAAAAACTTCTTTACTGTGAGGGTGATGGAGCACTGGAACAGGCTGCCCAGAGAGGTTGTGGAGTCTCCATCTCTGGAGGTGTTCAAAACCTGCTTGGACACTTTCCTGTGCAACCTGGTGTAGTGAACCTGCTTTGGCAGGGGGGTTGGACTGGATAATCTCCTGAGGACCCTTCCAACCCCACCAGTCTGTGCCTCTGTGACATGCTGCATGGTGGATGAAAGCTGCAGCTCAGTGCTGAACCCAAGGACCGTACCAGTGTCCTCCTGACCAGGACACCCTCCCATCCCCTCTGGTGGAACCACCTCAGCCCACACACTCACTTTCATAGCCAGGGATTTTCTCTTGAGCCCGCTGTGGTCGCTGCCTCGATCCGAGTCCTCATCACTCTCCATCTTCTCCG
>NW_010287090.1:0-6940 GCF_000700745.2 Antrostomus carolinensis
ATACTGCATTAGACTTGACAATGTCTTTGGCTTTTTCTCTTAAATAGCCTTTTAAATCAGCAGTCAAGTCCCGTGCTCCTGCTGAGCCATTAGTTTTGTTTCTTTTTCAAAATTATTGATATCCCCATAAAAATGTGTTCCAAAGGAAGGAGATTGCTAAGGGTACACACTTATTCATGTATCATGTGAATTTTGTTGTCAGTAGGGTTTTATTGCAATTGATTTATCCCTTTTCAATTTTAACGGTGGTTATTGTCTCTTTTTATTTGCAGCAAAATTCATACCAACCAACCAACAAAGGAAGATACAAAGTTCTATGAGTATTTGGAGTTATCTGTCTGGCAGTGGCTGGTGCGTGAAACTTTGTGGCTTCTGTTGGTTTTTTTTGCTGTTTACACTGCTTATTGTAAATTAAGAATTTATTTTTGTTTTTAATTTTGTCTTGCGGACATTTTTTTAACAGAAAATTGATACTTGCTGAAACATCTTAATTCTCTCCACTCCAGTTATCAGTCTTAAAGCAGACCAGTTTTGGCAGAGCATGATTTAATTTAAAAGTGCAGTTTATATACTTTACATCATAAAAGAGTATAAAATAAAACAGATTTTAATTTTCCTGACAGACTATACTGTTAAGTAAATTAAACAATGTTAGGATTTGTGTTGGAAATTAAGACTGTACCTGCTTCATATTGTGGGGATGGTTCACGCCATATCAGTTTATACTGGAAAAATGATAAAACACCAAAATAAAGGCAGGATTTTTCTCCTGATCCATAGCATCTCTCTGGCTGGTTCCACACACATTCGTTCCCTCCACAAATGTCCCCCCATAAGGTCAGAGAGTCTTGCAGTGATCAGAGTACAGAATTTTATCCAGAAATACTTGAGGTCTAGTTTTAGTATCTTCTTACCCTATTCACATCCCATTTTGTCTTTATCATCCGGGTAATAGAATAACTCTTTGGGGCTTTTTGTAAAGTGAAATGTTTTCTAGTATGGAAATAGTTTTCCTGTTAATTTGTAAACGTTAGAATTTTATGATTTGATTATTTTTTTTTTTCCTCGTTCTCTGACATAAGAATGAAAGCCTGTTTAGTTTAAAAAGAAATTCTCAGAAAAACAAAAAAGGAGAGACTTCTTTTTGTAATGAAATACGACTTTGTCACTTTTTTATAGTGTTCTTATAAATACATTTAATGTGATTATTCCCCCAGGGTTGTCGTCTTTATTACTGTTAGGACATGGCTTTAAGTAAAAATGAATAATGCTATTTATGAGTGAATTCCACAAATATTGACTATCATCGCAGTCACTAAGCTTACTGGGACAGGCAAGACCTTTCTTTTTGAGGTCTCATCTCCATAACCATTGGTATTGATGATGGACACTTAAACATTTAACTTTCCTGTCTACTTCTCTGGAGCCTAAAGCGGTAGCAGTTTTTGAACCTTCTCATTCTAGCAGCAGCAAGACTCTCAAGATGATGATTTAAAAAGGACTTTTGTAGAAAGCTTTTCTTACCTGACACGTTGAGAAGAAACGTGTCGTTTTAAAACAGCTGTGTATATACTGCTTTCACCCTGGTGAAGACAAATCATCCAACCTGCATCATGGCTGTATAAATTCACAACGTCTTATTTCCCAACTTCAGGTAATTTAAGTGACTGTTTCTGTTTTGCGTACAACTGTCTTGTTACTCTCATGTCAGTGTACTTTTATTTGCAATACAGGGAAGGAAAGTAATGATTTATACCAATTTAACAGGATAAATTTAGGATAAGAACACCCAGTACTTGCCAATATTAATACATTGAGTAGAACAAAGAGAAGCAGCACACGCTATAACACCTCTCAAAATTGACAAGAGAAATCTCAAACCCTGTGGTTCCCTTTAAAATCCATCCTGTTTCCTTTCCGTTAAGAACTGGGTTTTGATGTTTCCTACAACTTGTTTGTTGAATTGTCTAACTTTTTGACAGTGTCCCCGCAGAAGAGTTGAGAGATGTTGATGTATTTAATGAAGAGCGCTTTCCAAGCTTGGACTGCCTGATACTTCTTTAAAAATCTTGTTTCAAAATGTTCATCTCTCTGTTGGTATCTCCCAAAAAGGGCACGATGGAGACATTTTTGTGATTTCCAGCTTTGTGCTGTTGGATTTCAGAGATGCAACAATGTATAATCTTGAACTTCCTGGGGTTTTTAAATGCAATGTCAATATTCCTGTGTTTTTTTAAAATTCCATCAAAAATAAAAAGAATTTCAATGTATATTTTTCAGAAACTGTCTTTCTGAATAGCTCCTCTGTTTTTCTGCACTTACATTGCTTCTGTGGTTTTTTTTTCCTATGATAGTTAACCTCGTACTTTTTGGAGTAGAGCGATGTGTACAGTAACTAACGCTTGAAATGTGATGAGATGCAGCTCAGACTCAGTTAAGAAAGTCTCACAGTGAAGGTGCATGGATACAGAAAACCAGGAGCAAAATGCATATAAACCAGAGGAAAAGAAACTCTCAAATTAACAAAATACACAAGGAAAAAATAGTGGAAACAAGATGAGAATCAAAGTGGGGAGAAGACATAATTAATTAAGTAATGAAAAATGTTAAATTTAGTTCTTTCCAAGTGTGTCCATGGATATAGACAAGTTCTTTATAAACATCACAGTTTGGCTGCTTTTCCAGGGGATCTGCCCTGCACAGCTTCTTGTTGCCAGTTGTTGGAAGAGCACAGGTATGCTATAGTTATTTTTTCTTTTTTGGGGTTTTTTTTTTAATACACATTAGCAGAGCTTGTTCTGTTATCTGCCCAAATTGATAAAGTACCAGCTTTCTAGGTTGCATTATGCTTTCAGTGCATGATTAGCGTGGTATTTTGGGTAGATAAGTGATACAGGTATTGGATACTGGATCATGAAGGAGCTTTTGTTTGCGTGTCACGGTAATGCCATGTTGTTATCACACAGTGGTGGTGGTGCAGGGTGATACTCTGGGGGTGTTGCTGTTCTCGGGGAACAGGACAACGGTACTCTGAGGTGGTGGTGGTGAAGTAGGAGAGAACTGCTGTGTAGATGAAGGTCTGTGAATTTGGAAGAGATGGTGAACACCAGGAGTGGCTGGAGGCAGAGAGGAGGAGGCCTGGGCCACTGTTTTCCATGTCAACCTCCACCACTGCCTGAGGTCCTGGCCCCAGCAGGTCTACATCAGCACATCATGCTCTGTATGCATGAGTGGGCAACTGGGCAGACGTTTTGCTTTATGCCCTAGCCAGGAAAACAGGAGATGAGGATTAAATCCAATGTTCTGGGTGGGGTAAAAAAAGAATAAAAATCACAGCAAGATGAAAAATGTGTGCAGTCAGAGTTTAGAATCTTCCACTATCCTAATTATGTTGCACATTGTTGTTGTCCCTTGTTTTGTTAAATAGGCAGCTCAAGGCCTGTGGTACGTGTTAGTCATTATGCTGTAAAAGTTGTAACTAAAATGTAATGTGTAAATCCGTAACTGTTCCCTGTCCTGGCTGCTTGAGAATTTACAATTAAAGCAGCGCAGTCTATTTCATGTACATTTATTTGGCTGCTAATTGAATAAAAGATTCTGAGGCTCTAAGTGCCATCTGTAGGAGGTTTTCTCACTCAAAAGTCTTCCAAGATTAAAAAAAATAAATAAAGATTTTTAAGCAAAGCTTGGCTAAAATTCTCCCAAATTGCAATAGCCAAAACTACCAAAGGCTAGATTTGGGATCTTCCTAAAATAATAAGTAAAAGAATGTCAGGGAGGAGAGAGCGTGCTGTGGTATTTCAGTCCTTCAGACATGTTTACATTCATAAGAAAGCGCTGTGACTTCAGTGAAACTAGTGACGGGTTTAGAGAGACACAGGTATGTCCGGCTGCGAGAACGGAGCCTGCACAGCTCGCCAGGATTATTTATGTTCTGCCACAGACACATCATGGTGATGGCACGTTGCTGAACACCTCTATTAAGAAAGGTTTTTCTAAATTTGCCCAAATGCCCTTAAATAGGCCGGTGAGTTTCTTTCTAGGGTGGGTGTTGGTGTAAAACCAGCCCTTGCTCCAAGCCCACTCGCAGTGAGTTACTCGTGAAGGTCCCTTGGCTGTACCCGAGCGTGAGCACCGAGCCCTGCGTGCGCGTTCCTGGCCTCCTCCTCACGTGATGCTGGAGGAATGTGCTTTCCTTTGATTATTTTTCTTGACCCAGATCTCTTCCAAATATGGTCTCAGCTTAAACAAGTTTGTGTTCTTAGAGCTCGGGCGTTTGCAGAAGAAATTCTGGCTTCCAGCTAACTGTGGCTGTATGGGGGGAGTGGAGGCGGAGAACAACCTAAAAATGCAAAGATAAAAGGCACACAGCTGGGCTCGAATTTGTCCCAAAATGTACATTTTGTAAAATGTTTATACAATGCTAGGCAGGACAATTTGTTTTCATAATTTTAGCTACAGTGGAAACAATTGTTTTTAAATAAATGACCATTAGTCTGAGCGATTGCCACCCAAACATTGCTTCTCTGAGACTTCTCATCTGAAACATTTACATATTTTTCTTTAGTCCAACTGAGAGATACAAAATCACCAAGCTGACCAGCACAAGCAGAGGTAAATTAATTAGTATCTCAGAACTAAGTAGTTCTAGTGAGCTAAGAAATTATTAATAACCTACCGTGGAGTAAACCTATGACTCTTAAGTTATTTTATACTTCAAGTATAAAAGTACAAAGTTTAAGTACAGAGTTTCTCATCACAAACATGTTTCTCAGAACAATAAATACCACTGGGCAACTGTTCTGAAACTAACTGCCGAGCAAGGAAAACGTTACACTTAACAGAAATCCTTAATCTTAACTAAAACCTACATTTCCTCTGCCTGTGCTTGGTAGCAAGCAAGTGAATTTGTAGAAATTATCAGCTCCAGTAATTCGTAGTTAGATAGCCAGGAGGTTGTGGCAGTTGTACTGAATTCTCCCGGCTTGCTCAGCGTGGCTGAGGACCAGCAAGAAGCTCCTGTGTTGGCAGAAGGAGGAACTTGTGCTTTTAGTCCCTTCCTCTCCTTGAAAATTGGGATTTACCAGCGATATCTCCAGTGAAGGAGAAGGAGAGTGGGACTTTGCAGTCTGGATCTAGGGAGGGGTGGCATTTCACTGCATCTTTTACCTTACAGGTAATTTAATTGTAATCATTTGGTCCTGCTAGTGAGAGCAGTCATTTAGAGAGAAAAAAAAAGAGAAGCAAGACTCACAAGCTGAGTAACGGCTGTGCTTCAGGCCCTGGAGAGCTTTCTCAAAACAAGACAAGTCACAGACCAATTTATCTTTTGTTTGGTTCCTGTTTTTATTAGCACAATGTGCAGATGAGGAAACCAGACCCTGTTGCTACCAGATTAATATTTGAAGGCTGTGGGCAGCGGGGCTTTGCCTGGAGCACAGTACAGAGCAGTCACACAGACCTGGTGCTCTCATGGAGGCACATCCAGCTCCGAGGTCAAACATTTAGACCTCTCTCGGCCCGTCTGCTGGTGACAGCCTCAAAAACAGCCTGATTCAGGTTTCACAGCTTCTTGGGATGGAACCTTTCCTGACCTGACTTCCACCACCTTCCAGACTAAGATACTAAAAAGAAAATAACAGGATCGCAAAGAGGTACCAAACTCTACTGCTTTTGATCAGTGGCAGCATTTCCAACGAGAGTTAAAAACAGCAGAAAGATGAGGTTCGTAAATAAACTGAATCATTTGCTAAATTAAGCTAAATAAATGCTGCTTTTCCCTGCTGCTTTCTTCTATTGCAAGTGAGGATTCCTGTATGCATTAGGAAGCACTGGCAAAAAAACGAGCCCTCGACTTGGCATGATGTTTCACAGCAATTTTTGGCCTGAAGAGCTCCAAGTATTGTAGAAATGGAATATCACAGGGTTGGAGTACAGCAGTCAGCTCCCCAAACAACAGCAGGAGAGGAAAATATTTAGAAAACCAGAATTAGCCATTTGTAAAAGCTGCAGGTTCTTTTTTGCCTGGTCTTTCTTGCTTTGATTTTTCTAAGACCTCCTCTTGAGTAATGCAGAACATCTTTCAGACTCTTCCAGATGTTGTTTAAGGACTTGTATGTTCATTTAGACCCTGTGATTTGAAGGTGTGTATGTTACTATCAATGGCCCAGGGGTGCTAGCAGAGGGCAAGAAGGTTTGGATGAGTATACAGTGACATTATGGTCATTAACAAATGTGGATTAAAAAAAATATGTTGGTCATAGCCTTCTGGAAAGTGGGCTGTTAATGTTGGTTCATTAAAACTGACCTTGATAACAGAAAGGTCAGATTGTGAGAAGTGCTGGGCACTTAAAATTCCTGTTTCTGTGAGATCTCTTTGGAAACAGTTGCTGTTCCCACTCAAAGCCTTTTTTTATAGTAAAGTGCCATTGCAATACCTGCGCTCTTACTGAACTCTTTAGAACGCAGATGTGCGAAACAGGGCAAAATCTTTAATAATTAATCAGCAGTACTTCATTGGAGCTGGTGCTGTAAGACACAAGGGGCTGATGGGACATGGGCTCAAACCCGTATGAGTGATGTTGGAAATGGCTGGTGTCTTCATTGCAAAGCCAGCAGTGAAAGAACTAACCTGGTGCGTTATTTAAACGCAGTCCTAAAGTTTGATTCTTCTATCATGGATTGCATCGGGTGTACTTTTGGGACAGAAAGTATCATTTTCCTCCATCTAAATGAAAGTAATGGAAACACCAGGAATCCTGAGTTTTCATCAATGTGATTAACACTTTGTAATATTTTAAATAGAGAGGAAACATTGTAGGATTTTACTGTACAGTAAATCAAGGATGTATCCTTCAGAGCCAGATACAACGATGAACGTGAATAATGCTATTCATAAGGTGAAGAACAAGAACGATGACCCTGCTGCTCAGCAAACCCT
>NW_010287091.1:0-2196 GCF_000700745.2 Antrostomus carolinensis
TCTCTGGCTTTGGCTTGGGCTCTCGCTCTTCGTGCCCCGGCGTGGGCAGGGCTGCCCATGGTCAGGAGCTTTGCCATCAGCAAAGCTGATGGGGAGCTCTGGGGAGCAGAGGGGCCGACAGCGGTGGCGAAGGAGGTGGCAGTGATGCGCTCGTGGCTGCTCGTTGCTTTGGGGTTTGTGCCATTTGGGTCAGCCCAGCACCAACTGTAAATCAGCCCTTAATTTCTCACATGTGTCTTTACTTAATTAGCAAAGGTGTTAAATAGCAAAAGCCCCCTGCCCACCCCCTCGCCGGTGTTTGGGGGGGTCAGTGCTGGTGGATGCCGGGGCATTGGCACAGCCCTGCTGCCGTTGTACCACACGGACAGACCCTGCTGCTGCCCGGGATCCCCCTGCGCTCGGATCCTGCGGCTGCGCCAGGGTTTGTGTTCCGGCTGGAGAAGCTGGAGGGACCCTCCTGGGCCCCTTTTTTTCCTGTTGCAGCTAAATTATAACCAGGCTTTGCAAGGCAGCAGCAGCCTCGGCCCTGCGCCGCCTCGGCCCGGGCGTTTCTGCTGCGACTCTTCTCCTTTTAAGTTGGAATTTTTTTTTTTTTCCTTTTGGTAGCAAATATCTCCCCTAATTTCTAGGCTGATATGATTAAAGCTAAAAAAGATGGGTGGAAATTAGACCTCCCTGCAACCAGCCTCGCCCCACTGGAGTAGCTGGAGGCTGGAAATAGGAGGATTTACAATAATTAAAGCAAATAGTTGTTTTTGTTTGGTAAGAAAAACAAGCTGGTGCTGCTGGAAAGGAGCAAGAAAAACCATGGAGAAGGTTTTTCTTCCAGTTGTCGAGAAAGGGGGAAGGAAAAGTCGTTATGAAGCCAGTGCTGGGCTCTTCGCTGGGCAGAGACCTGGAGAGACTCACCCAGGAGCCAGCTGGGAAGACAACGCGTGTCGGGGAGTTGGGTGGCACCGATTCACCGGGTGCTGCCCTGTGCTCGCTCCTCACCTGCCGTTCTCCTGGGAATGTGATCCAGGGCTTCCCGCTGCTCCGGTGGAGCATCAGCTGGGATGAGCTGGGCTGGGCTGAGCTGGGATGTGCTGGGATGCACTGGGCTGCTCTGGGCTACACTAGGTTGAGCTGGGATGCACTGGGATGCTCTGGGGTACACTAGGCTGAGCTGGTATGTGCTGGGGTGCTCTCAGCTGAGCTGGGATGTGCTGGGCTGAACTGTGTTGAGCTGCCCAGTGCCCACTGTGGCCTCTCCACGTAGCTGTGCTTTGCTGAACAGCCGCAGGTTTAAAAAAAAGGTTTGCCAGCCGGTGAGTGCCAGGATGGGAACTGGCACAGCAAACCACAGCCAACCAAAACTGGTGGCCATCGCAGTGCAATGGTGTTTCTGTTTCCTGATCCATAAAATAACTCCGGAACCGATGAGTCTCGCGTGGTGTGGTGGAGCTGGATCCATTTGGGAATTATTATTTATTTATATTATTATTGTTGCCTCTGTAAGGGTCCAATCCTGATCCAAAGCATGGGAACTGGCACAGCAAACCACAGCCAACCAAAACTGGTGGCCATCGCAGTGCAATGGTGTTTCTGTTTCCTGATCCATAAAATAACTCCGGAACCGATGAGTCTCGCGTGGTGTGGTGGAGCTGGATCCATTTGGGAATTATTATTTATTTATATTATTATTGTTGCCTCTGTAAGGGTCCAATCCTGATCCAAAGCCCTTTGGAGACCCTTGGTAGCTCTGAGTGGGGGACACGGTGTGTGGGGGGCAGGACAGCCCCTTGCTCTGCAGGAAGGGGGTCACTAGGTCCCTATGTGTCCCTGGAGCGGGGACCTGGAGAAGGTCTCTGGTGCTGGGAAGGTTCTTGGCTCCCTCCAGCTCCATGGGTTGGTGTCATGAACGGCGCTGCCGCCCTGGCAAACCTGAGCCGAGCCTGGGATCCAACATCTGCTGCAGCTTCACTGTTGGGACTGAATTTCTCAGTCCAGGCGCCTTTTCCTGTAATTTCAGCCAAATTTGGTGAACTGTTTCCAAGAACACAGCTTGGGAAAAAGACATGTTGTTTGTTTGTTTGTTTTTAAATTGTGTTAAAATATTCTAGTGACCTTTTATTTGAAAAGCCCAAGTGCCCAGGTGCCGGGGAGGAGGGATGCAGAGCCTGGCACAGAGAGGTGGCAGCTCCGTGCCGGCTGCCG